>NC_053156.1:225329915-225442415 GCF_016835505.1 Polypterus senegalus | reverse complement strand
TGTCCATGTCTATTATTTGATTCTGTCGCCCACTAAAACCGTTTTAAATAAAAAAAAAAATTTTGCGATTTGGGGCAAATTTACGTGTCGATTACATACGATTAATCAAGATTAATTCTTACACAGCCTCTAATTAATTGGATTAATTTTTTAATCGAGTCCCCCCTAATATATATATGTAGATATATATATGTAGATTTGTATATATATGTGTATATACAGTATATATGTAGATATGTATATGTTGTATATACAGTATGTATATATATGTGTGTGTATATATACAGTATGTGTATATATATGTATATGTATATATATGTATGTGTGTATATATATATATATATATATATATATATATATATATATATATATATATATATATATATATATATATATGCCAGCAACACTCATGACAATTACAAAACAATTACATTGTCAATCATGTTACGTTATTATTAAAATGTTTCCTTTTCTTTTTACTTCTCCGCTGCCAATCGCAGCTATTTTGCTATATATATATATATATGTATATATATATATATATATGATATATATATATATATATATATGACAACAACACTCATATCAATGACAAAACAATTACATTAACAATCATCTTACGTTATTTTTAAAATGTTTGCTTTTCTTTTTCATAACTTCTTTAACACACTACTTCTCACGCGGCCGGTATTCTGCTAGTGTGTGTGTATATATATATATATATATACTAGCAAAATACCCGCGCTTCGCAGCGGAGAAGTAGTGTGTTAAAGAAGCAATGAAAAGAAAAGGAAACATTTTGAAAATAACGTAACCTGATTGTCAATGTAATTGTTTTGTCACTGTTGTGAGTGATGAGTGTTGTTGTCATATATATATATATATATATATATATATAATATATATATATATATATATATATATACACACACACACAAACATATATATATACCTATACATATACACATACATACACACACATATATACACACAAATACATATATATATATATACATACACACACACATATATAAACATATATATACATATACATACATATCTACATATATACACACACAGCTATTTCAGATCAGTGCAATACGCTGTTTGTTAAAACGGATGACACCCTCTTACGCAAGTCTGCGTGGATATTATGAACTATCAGATTTGTTCAAGTTCTATTTAAATTTTAAATAGAAGGAATTTTTATTTAGTCGACAGAAATATCTTTGGTAGGAATGGTAAAACAGACAGGAATATTATTCCTGAATAAATCAACTCAAACCTTAAACAACTTATAATATTTTGCTCTCCATAAAAATATATCCTGTCTAAATTATACAAGTTAGAAATAAAGTAAACATTAAAAGAACAAACATTCAAATTTCTTTACTCTTATGTAATTTTATATATAAAAATAAACTTAGATTTTAAATATCCCAAAAGATTTTGCTCTCCATAAAAATATATCCTGTCAAAATTATACAAATTCAAATATGAACATGCTGCATAACAAAACCTGGAAATATAAATAAAATGTGTTCCTTTCAGCAATAACAAATCAAATCATTCAGTTGTCTTTGCTCATATGTCATTTTAGAGCTGGACGCCTGGCATCTTTTTTGGCAACAGGTTCGTTTCTGTTTGGTGTGAGGTTCTGTGTTGTGGAGATTCTCAGGATGGATTGCAGGTGCTCATCAGTGAGGCGACTCCTGTGTGCTGTTTTGTTAGTCTTTATCACTGAGAAGAGCTTCTCACACAGATATGTGCTACCAAACATGCACAAGGTTCGAGCCGCATGTAGACGGACTTTTTGTTCTTCAAAGTCACCAAAGCGCCGTGCAAACTCAGTGCGCCAGTTTATCAGCAAAGTGCGATTTGGGAACACCGTAGTGACGACTTGGTTTAACATTACTTGGCAACAGGGAAAGTGGGGCAAGTGGTTGTGTCTCCCATAAAAGCAGCTTCAATTGAAATCACTTTGTGATTGTGCACGGGTAAAAACGTCCGCTGAAGTGTCAGATTCTTATTTAATTCTTCTGCTTTCTGTATCTTCTGCATTGCATTCAGGTCTTTCAGGTTACCCTGATGTTTTGTTCATAGTGCCGCCTTAGATTAAATTCTGTAATTACAGCCACATTAGCTCCACAAATGAGACACACGGGTTCAGTAAACATATACTCAGCCTCCCATCGGTTTTAAAGGCTCTATTTTCAGAATCAACTTTTCTCTTCAGCATCGTGTGAGCTAGCTTCGCAATAACTTGCAGCATCATAAGGTAGACTTGATTAACGCGTAACTGTTCGGCAAGGCAGCTGAAGCGCTGCATTATGGGATCTGTAGTTTATTGTGTTACCAGCGCTTCATATACCCGGCTTTAATAACAATAATACAGTATATAAAATGATCTCGGGGCGGATATAATTACACGCCGGGCGGATGTGGCCCGCCCCTTGAGTTTGACACATATGGACTAAATAGAACTTGAAAAGATATATTTTTTCAAATGTGATCGCTAATTCAGATAGAGTTGACGCCAAGACTACAGCCTGCATCCTCCTCGCGCTTACTTTTTACCGCTCATCTAATGAATACACTGAGTATGGCTTTACCAAAACAATCATTGATGGCTAATAAAGTATCCATTATTCGAGTATGTAGATCGGGATATATATATACATATATATATATACCCGCGTATCGCAGGAGAAGTAGTGTGTTAAAAAGCTAGAAAAGAAAAGGGAACATTTTAAAAATAACGTAACATGACTGTCAATATACAGTATTTGTTTTGTGAGTGTTACTGAGTGTTGCTGTCATCAAGGATTTGATTATCATTATTTCTTTCAATCAGGTTCGTATTTGTAGGATGTGTTGTGTTCAAGTTACATTCCGTGTTTGTCAATCGCTGTAAAGATGACAGGTTTCATTCATCGATTCGCTTCTTACTGCATCAATAAACAGCTCGCCTTCTTCTTTATCTGAGACCTGACACACTGCATGCACGGGTTTTTTACACTGTCTTCCTTTAGCGGACATTGACTTTTTCCAACGTGTGCTTTGTTTCCGCAGTAGCTGGATTTATGAATATGCTTATCAGACGTTCATATTTTTGCTGCCTTTTCAATTGTGTAATTCGGTTTTGTTCAGCTCTTTGGAACTGTTGCTTTTATCTGTGCACTGCCAGTTCACGTGAGCCGCCGTGTACATGCATCGAAGGTTCCCAGCTGTGCTGGTGCCATCTCGCTATGTCCATGGCTGTATTTAATGTTACCTTAGTCCTGGCACTTAAAACTTTCTCTCGCAGTTTCGCTGAGTTTGTGTCAAACACCACCCTGACCATCTCATCTTCCTCTCCATAAGCACAGTCCTTCACCCGTGAATATTTAGTGGAGTTTGCTATTGATTGCCGCTGACGGACGGCCTTATATGGGCAGGCACTAAATTACAAACGCCAGCGCAGCCTGTCTATGAACTTAATTTAAAGTGTAGGTTTACATCGTGCTTTGTTTCCAAGTAGCAGAACTCATGAATATGGTTGTATATGTCACTCGCCGCTTCTTATTGTTTCGCTGCCTTCTCAATTATATAATGCATGTTTTCTTCAGCGCTTTTGAGGTCTTCCTGGTTTTCTATGTACTGCGTGATTACGTGGGAGGCGGATGATGTCACACTAAACTCCCCCCCACGGCGTTGAAGCTCATCTCCATTACAGTAAATGGAGAAAACTGCTTCCAGTTATGACCATTACGCGTAGAATTTCGATATAAAACCTGCCCAACTTTTGTAAGGAAGCTGTAAGGAATGAACCTGCCAAATTTCAGCCTTCCACCCACACGGGAAGTTGGAGAATTAGTGATGAGTCAGTGAGTGAGTGAGTGTGAGTGAGTGAGGGCTTTGCCTTATATATATATATATATATATATATATATATATATATATATATATATATATATATATATATATATATATATATATATATATATATATATATATATATATACATATACACACACACACACCTGGTTGGAACAAAAACCTGCAGCCAAAGTGGGGTCCCAGGACAAAGTTGGGGGAAGCACTGATCCAGAGTAGTTTTTCCTCAACTGACCTGATCATTATAATTTTTTAATGATTAAATGAATTCTACTTATGCTGATTTTGCTGCATCATGTTGAGGAACATTTCTGCATTATTGGTCAATGTGACAAAACCCCTCCAGAAGTTGTACAAAATAACAATAAGCTTCCCTAAGTAACTCAACCGATTATTAAAACTTTTATAACAATCCTCAGCTTTGCATTGCAAAGCATTACCCTCACCCCCCAATTTTCAATCATCTGCTCAATGCAAGTGTTTATCTAAAAAAGTATTACTTCTCGCAGTACTGTATTTGAAAGTGCCTAGTGCCTGAAGCCTGTTTCCGGATGAGGATTGGAACAATTGATACTGTTGTATACTCTCTAACCTTGGATGGGAGGTCCTGAAAAGCATTCCAGTTATAATAATGTGTCCTGAATGTCATCACCCGTATTAAAATGAGGACCACCTTTATTATTTTTAAATAAATTAAGCATTTGCATTTTTAGTTCAAGCTCTTCCGTATTCATGGTAGTACACATTTGTAAAGAGGTACAAACATACCAGCAACAGTAAGTATGAAGGAACAAAGGGGGAAAATAAACCAATGAACAAATATAATTAACAAAAGATAACACCATGCATCTCAATTTTCACTCACTGCTGAGGATGACTGTGCTTAAATTGAAAAAGACACCAAGAAAGCCTATATTTGTTTCAAACGAATTCAGAATCCTGGCAAGCAAAGAACAGCTATGTAGGTGAAAAATCATTTTTTTTTATTGTTTGCTAGCCTAGCATTAACAAACAAACACTTGGTCACATGGTAGTTAGTCTTGCTACCAGACATGCAGTTTCAGGTTATGCAGTATGTGTACTCTGCATGTTTTTTCATGTAATTGTGGGTTGTTCTTTTATTATCTCAAAGTCATTAAATTTTCAACTTGGTGTTGCTGCCTAAGTTTACGGAGTTCATACCCATAGGATCTTCCTGAGCAGCCGGTGGTTGCAAGGCTCTCATATTATTACCGAGGTAAGTAAATTTTTACATACAGTGTATCCTGAAAGTATTTAAAGCTCTTCACTTTTTTCACATTTTATTATGTTACAGCTTTATTCCAAAATGGATTAAATTCATTTTTTTCCTCAGAATTCTACACACAACACCCCATAATGACAACGTGAAAAAGTTTACTTGAGGTTTTTGCAAATTTATTAAAAATAAAAAAACTGAGAAATCACATGTACATAAGTATTCACAGCCTTTGCTAAATACTTTGTCGATGTACCTTTGGCAGCAATTACAGCCTCAAGTCTTTTTGAATATGATGCCACAAGCTTGGCACACCTATCCTTGGCCAGTTTTGCCCATTCCTCTCTGCAGGACCTCTCAAGCTCCATAAGGTTGAATGGGAAGCGTCGGTGCACAGCCATTTTAAGATCTCTCCAGAGATGTTCTCGGATTCAAGTCTGGTCTCTGGCTGGGCCACTCAAGGACATTCACAGAGTTATCCTGAAGCTACTCCTTTGATATCTTGGCTGTGTGCTTAGTGTCGTTGTCCTGCTGAAAGATGAACCGTC
Source organism: Polypterus senegalus (assembly GCF_016835505.1). Lineage (NCBI taxonomy): Eukaryota > Metazoa > Chordata > Cladistia > Polypteriformes > Polypteridae > Polypterus > Polypterus senegalus. Next base: position 225,436,754 of record NC_053156.1, on the reverse strand, counting down.
GCCCCAGTCTGAGGTCAAAAGCACTCTGGAGCAGGTTTTCATCCAGGATGTCCTCTGTACATTGCTGCACTCATCTTTCCCTTCATCCTGACTAGTCTCCAAGTTCCTGCCGCTGAAAAAAAATCCCCACAGCATGATGCTGCCACTACCATGCTTCACTGTAAGGATGGTATTGGCCTGGTGATGAGTGGTGCCTGGTTTCCTCCAGACGCAACACCTGGCATTCACAATGAGTTCAATCTTTGCCTCATCAGACCAGAGAATTTTGTTTCTCATGGTCCGAGAGTCCTTCAGGTGCCTTTTGGCAAACTCCAGGCGGGCTGCCATGTGCCTTTTACTAAGAAGTGGCTTCCGTCTGGCCACTCTACCATACAGGCCTGATTGGTGGATTGCTGCAGAGATGGTTGTCCTTCTGGAAGGTTCCCCTCTCCCCACAGAGGACCTCTGGAGCTCTGACAGAGTGACCATCGGGTTCTTGGTCACTTCCCTGACTAAGGCCCTTCTCCCCCAATCGCTCAGTTTAGATGGTCAGCCAGCCCTAGGAAGAGTCCTGGTGGTTTCAAACTTCTTCCACTTACAGATGATGGAGGCCACTGTGCTCATTGGGACCTGCAAAGCAGCAGAAATCTTTCTGTAACCTTTCCCAGATTTGTGCCTCGAGACAATCCTGTCTCGGAGGTCTACCGACAATCCCTTTGAATTCATGCTTGGTTTGTGCTCTGACATGAACTGTCAACTGTGGGACCTTATATAAACAGGTGTGTGCCTTTCCAAATCATGTCCAATCAATTGAATTTACCACAGGAGGACTCCAATTAAGCTGCAGAAACATCTCAAGGATGATCAGGGAAAACAGGATGTACCTGAGCACAATTTTGAGCTTCATGGCAAAGGCTGTGAATACTTATGTACATGTGCTTTCTCAATTTTTTTATTTTTAATAAATTTGCAAAAACCTCAAGTAAACTTTTTCACGTTGTCATTATGGGGTGTTGTGTGTAGAATTCTGAGAAAAAAAATGAATTTAATCCATTTTGGAATAAGGCTGTAACATAACAAAATGTGGAAAAAGTGATGCGCTGTGAATACTTTCCGGATGCACTGTAAGAGAAGTCTGCATACACATGTGAAAATTCTGGAAATTCTGGTATGGCCCCCAAGTCTTTTGTAAGAACTTAAAACAGAAAATATAACCAACACAAATTTTCAAAAGAAAAAAAGGGAAAAAACCTACAAATTCAAAGAATAGTCTCAAAAAACCTTGGAAAAAGTAAACATTTGTGATATATATAAATTTGTGCTACAATATAACTATACTTAGAAAATATCTGAGCTAAACTCTATATATTACCTCTCCAAATGCTCCACGTCCAATTACTTTAAGGGATTCAAAGTCATCGAGGCCTAACCGGGTTCTTTTAAGGCGCAGAAATTCTGTCTCTTTCCGAGCATGCTGAGATCTGCGAAGACGCTTCTGTTAAGACAAAAAAAGTTTCATAAGGCAAAACCTCTGAATAGCATAAAACTCTGCCAAAATGAATGGAATTAAATTCAAATTATGATGTGCTGGTGATCATGTAGGTGTACTCAAATTAACACTGTAGTAAATACTGTGTACTCAAATTAATACTTACCAATACTTATCGATCAATCTGTTCTTAACTCAATTTTTCTTTTTGTAAAAACGCGATTGCTTTGTATGGATTGTAATAAAATGAATTAAAAAAAAAAGAGACCAAATTAATACTTACTGTAGTTGTCTACTATGCTCTTGACTAGGTACAAAAGACAAAACTTTGCTATTCAAATATAATTGGAATTTATTTAAAAAAAAAAAAAAAAAAGAGTTGTTTGAAGGCAAAAGCTGACATTTGATTATAAAACAATGGTTGCTCATTTTACCAGCACTAATTCTGGCACTGCACTATTGATTTGTATAAGTGCTTCATTCCACAATGAGTCTTTTTATAAATTTGAAATGATTACCTTATCTTCACTATTAAAACTTCGATCCAGACCCCTTCACAACTTAAGTGTTTTTTTTCCTGTCTACTGCTCTGCACTTTGAGCTACAAGTGTACACACATCAGTTTTTCTAAACACTTCTCCTGTGCTCTAAAGCATCATTTGCATTTGATTCTGTCCCATTCACTCTTAACATGAGATCCCTGACTGTTGTTTAATGCTAAGACCTTCTCATAAAAACAAATGGAAAGCAAGTCAGAACTCTGATTTTTCTTTACTACAATGCTTTAAAAAACCCCAACTTTAAAAAGCCTTGTTATATATCACACCTTGTCCCATTAGTTGGCATCTTCCATGGCTGCTGGTTTGACAGATAATGCCTAAAACAATAATGTGTAATTAAAAATATTTAAGCCAACTTTATTCAAATATTGCAGCATATGTGAAGGAGAAAAAAAAAAAGAGAACACTGAGTAAACACTGACTTGATACTGAGCTGATGCCATTGGTGAGTCCAAAAGTTCTGACTAAGTTTTTATTCTGAATGTTGTGATTTTAATTGTATCTTGCTGCTTCACGTTGTACAGTTCTAAAACAATAAAACAAGCTTGCCTTCGACCTACCTGCCTCTTGCCTACTTTTTTTTTTTTACTTTGCTCACTCTTCTTACCCTTTTGCTAAATCAAACCTATTTGACTTTGCCATTGCAAGTTTCAGATTGTTAGAACCGAGTCTCTTGGGATGTCTTAGTCACGAATGGTAACTATCCATAACTTGGTAAGATTCTATGGATGAAAAATAATTAAAAATCGCTGAAAAAAAAAAAAAATCAAGTAGTGTGACGGGCAGCAAGATTAATGTACAGAAGCGAAGCCATTTGTTAAGTATTCAGAAAATTCTAACAAAACATTTACATTTACTTATTTGGCAGATGACTTTATCCAAGTTGACAGACAACAATTATGATACAAGTGGTTACATTTACTTTGGTTTCCCAATTGAAGCACAGGCAACTCAACTGACTTGCTCATGGTCACACAGTGTCAGTAGTGGGACTTGAACAAACAACCTTAGGTTTTGAAGTGCAAAGCCTTAACCACTATACCACACTGCCTGCTTTTTAAAGGATTGGGACTGACATATAGCTAACAATGTGACAACAGTTTGTGTAAAATATATTGCATGGTTTTTAACACTTTTTACCCACTTCATAAACAATTCAAAAATGATAACACTTCATCTTTTGCAGTGGTAATCTCAAAGGATAAGCTAGCATACAGTTTGAGCATCATAAGAAACAAACTTAATTTACTGTACACTGTGACAGATGGCCGGGACGCCCCTTTGACACTGGATCCGGGGGAGCAGTCATGGGATTCACACTACGTCCCCCAGAACACTTGTTGGCAGCCCCCCCAGGTTGCATCGGGGCCAATAATTTGAAACACCGGAGCTCATTCCTGTTGGGCTCTGTGGCCACCGCCAGGAGGAGCTGCACGGCCTAACTAGCCCGTCTGGGCGGGAATGCAGCCACAACCGGAGGTACAGCTGGAAGTAGGTCAATGAGCACCTGCAGCACTTCCGGGTGAGCTATAAAAGAGGCAAACAGTCACCACTCTGGGCGCCAGTGTTGGGAGGAGGAGGAGGAGGAGGAGGGAGGATGATGATGATGATGATGATGACGATGACGATGACGACTACGCTTGGAGGAAGAGGAGTGGTGGTGCAAAGGAGAAGAGTGCTTGTGTGTTTATTTGTACTGGGGACTGTGTTGTGCCTGTGGGGATTATGGGGAAGACGTGCCCCACAGGTGAAGAAAAATAAAAGTTTATTTGGCCTTTATATGTGCCTCTGGTGTGAGTCTGTGTCGGGTCAGACACCCACATAGCGCATATTCACGGTGCATCACTTTTTCCACATTTTGTAATGTTACAGCCTTATTCCAAAATGGATTAAATTAATTTTTTTCATCCGAATTCTACACACAATACCCGATAATGACAATGTGAAAAAAGTTTACTTGAGGTTTCTGTAAATTTATTAAAAAAAAAAAAATTGAGAAAGCACATGTAAATAAGTATTCTCAGCCTTTGCCATGAAGCTCAAAATTGAGCTCAGGTGCATCCTGTTTCCCCTGATCATCCTTGAGATGTTTCTGCAGCTTAATTGGAGTCCACCTGTGGTAAATTCAGTTGATTGGACATGATTTGGAAAGGCACACACCTGTCTATATAAGGTCCCACAGTTGACAGTTCATGTCAGAGTACAAACCAAGCATGAAGTCAAAGGAATTATCTGTAGATCTCTGAGACAGGATTGTCTCGAGGCACAAATCTGAGTAAGGTTACAGAAAAATTTCTGCTGCTTATAAAGTCCCAATGAGCACAGTGGCCTCCATCATCCGTAAGCGGAAAAAGTTCGAAACCACTAGGACTCTTCCTAGAGCTGGCCGGCCATCTAAACTGAGCGATCGGGGGAGAAGGGCCTTAGTCAGGGAGGTGACCAAGAACCCGATGGTCACTCTGTCAGAGGTCCAGAGGTCCTCTGTGAATAGAGGAGAAACTTCCAGAAGGACAACCATCTCTGGAGTAATCCACCAATCAGGCCTGTATGTTACAGTGGCCAGACGGATGCCACTCCTTAGTAAAATGAACGTGGCAGCCCGCCTGGAGCTTGCCAAAAGGCACCTGAAGGACTCTCAGACCATGAGAAACAAAATTCTCTGGTCTGATTAGACAAAGATTTAACTCTTTGGTGTGAATGCCAGGCGTCACGTTTGGAGGAAACCAGGCACCGCTCATCACCAGGCCAAAACCATGCCTACAGTGAAGCATGGTGGTGGCAGCATGGGGATGTTTTTCAGCTGCAGGAACTGGGAGACTAGTCAGGATAAAGGGAAAGATGACTGCAGCAATTTACAGAGACATCCTGGATGAAAACCTGCTCCAGAGCGCTCTTGACCTCAGACTGGGGCGAGGGTTCATCTTTCAGCAGGACAATGACCCTAAGCACACAGCCAAGATATCAAAGGAGTGGCTTCAGGACAACTCTGTGAATGTCCTTGAGTGGCCCAGCCAGAGCCCAGACTTGAATCCGATTGAACACCACTGGAGAGATCTTAAAATGGCTGTACACCGACACTTCCCAACCAACCTGATGGAGCTTGAGAGATGCTGCAAAGAGGAATGGGCAAAACTGGCCAAGGATAGGTGTGCCAAGTTTGTGGCATCATATTCAAAAAGACTTGAGGCTGTAATTGTTACCAAAGATGCATCGACAAAGTATTGAGCAAAGGTTGCGAATACTTATGTACATGTGATTTCTCAGTTTTTTATTTTTAATAAATTTGCAAAAACCTCAAGTAAAATTTTTCACATTGTCATTATGGGGTGTTATGTGTAGAATTCTGAGGAAAAAAATGAATTTAATCCATTTTGGAATAAGGCTGTAACATAACAAAATGTGGAAAAAGTGATGCGCTGTGAATACTTTCCGGATGCACTGTTTTCCCTCTCAGATGTCCACCTATGTCTCAAAAACATACATGTTACATTAATGGAAGAGTCTAAATTGGCCCATTGTGATTATGTGTGCAACTGCAACATGCAACGGAAAGAGCAGTCATCAGAAGCAGTGGTTGTTTCCATCTTGTGCCACAATCCTGATGGGACAGCCAATAGAAACCTAAGAGCCTAAACTGGATAAGTAGTTCAGACAATCAGATAAGATTAATTATCATTTCAAAGAGTACAAGTGCTATAACACACAATATAGTTCTGCATCAACCCAGAGTGCAAACAGTAGTAAGGCACAAGTTAAACAGATAAATAAGATAAATACAGTGGTACCTTGGTATATGTCCTTAATCCGTTCCAGGTCCTTGGACTTATACCAAGCAGGACGTATACCAAACAAATTTTTCCCATAAGAAATAATGGAAAAATGATTAATCCGTTCCCATGAAAAAAAATCCTATTGTTATTGGCATATTATACATTGATGGGGTTGTATAAAATTTAAATACTGCTTAATACTAAAATACATAAATACAAAAGCAATTAGATGAAATAAATGAAAATTTAACCTCACTTTACTTTTTAATAACGTCTTTGTTTTCACAATCGTAGATACCGTCATTCTCGGCATACGATATGCAGCAGCCATGTTCCGGATACGCATGCCACCTTCATACTTTTCAACAATCAATTCAAATTTACATGAAAAAACACAAAATCACGTTGTGACGATGTGAGTTTGCTGTATGCTCCATCTGCTGTCCGGGAGCCCTTGAACCCTACAACGTCGGTAATGTTACCGATGAGCTTAGCAGTGTGGCACAACAAAGCACAGGATGGTGAAAAAGTGCAAAGTGCTTTTATTAAAACAATCGACAAAACAAGGTGTTCAAATTAAAGTGCAATATCCAAAGTTTCAATAAATAAATCCATAAAATCAGAAGTGAAACGTGGAGGTTAAAAACAATAGAAAAAATTCTTCTTAAAAACAACAAGGTTAAAATACAGCAGGAAGCATTCTTTTTTAAAAAAAAAAAAAAATTTTTTTTAAAAAAACACACAAGAAGCAGCCTGGTGCCTTTTTACCTGGTAGCCCCTCCTGCGGGCTTCTCAACAGGGGAGTCGCCCTACTTGCAGCTGACCTTCACTCTGCCTACTTCAGCTGTTCAGTTCACCTCTCCAATCCCTGGCTCCAGTAGGCTCCTCCTGACAGCGACTTGGGATCCACAGCGACCTCCCTCCGGTCAATCCCGCTCCATGATCACTCAGCGGGAGTGACCACTAGTACTGTTCCCCGGGTGTCAGCCCAACACCCAGCTCCCTGTTCAGCTGCAACGCGAGCCTGCCTCTGCACTCATGCTCTCTCTCTCTCCTTCTTCCTTTTTCCTCCCCTTCTAGCCGACTCGCGCTTCTGTTTATCAAGAGGGCATGGCAGCTGAAATCAGCAGCCCCAGGAATAATCACGAATGCGGATGGTCTTTCACCTGTGCACTTAGGTGAGAAACACCCACATCGCGAATTGCCCTGAGAACCGCTTCAGCCTAATACTATCCACTTGCAGAGCCACCATGCCCCCTCACCAAGCCGCAAATGCGGTGATTATTTATTTTAAAACTGGCCTTTGACAGGAGCTATGGACCCGCTATACCACACACGTGAAAATTTACAGAGAGTTATAGCGCGGGATGTTCACTGAATGCTAGCAACTGGCGCACTGACGCTCGTGGGCAGTCGTGGCTTTGTCTCGAGAGAGGTAAACAAGGGTAGCATGCGAGTCGTATTCCAAACAGGATGTATACCAAGTTGGACTTATTCCAAAGCGGACGTATACTGAGGTACCACAGTATATACTTATACAAATATGTACAGAACAATAAAATGATGCACACAATTATATAATATACTTACTGATAAGGTATGGCTATGAAAAATAAACAGTATTTACATTAAAAATAGCAGGTATGAAATGGATGGATGTTTAGTTTTTCAAATAATGTAGTAAATAAAACTTAGAAAAGGCCCAGTCAAGTTTGCACCCACAATATCTTAACTGTTACCATTAATGGACTAATGGCTTTCCTCTGAAGCATGTTCTTCATAGTGAAACATAAATGCCAAGATACTATCCCAGTTAGCCACATGGGACATGCTAATGAGAATCACTATTTGAAAATACGGGTTACTATTACACAAAGCATGCAGTTCAGCTCTAAAGCTCCTCAAAACAAAATTTAAATAACTTTTCATTAATACAGACCTTGGAAGTGCAGTCTCTGTAAGGGAGACAAAGAACATGCTTTCTTCCCAAGCCTTATCCATACCAAGACTTCCAGCAAATGCATTTAGCAGCAGCATTCCACAAACATTTTTGGCCCTGAAATGCTGAAACCCTAACCAAGACTCATCCATATATTAGCATATCGACATAGGCCTGGTGACCACATGATAACATGCTACTTCCATCTCGTAATTCTAAAACTGGCTGGGATTACCTTAATCCTACAAATGTTAACTTTCAACACACACACTATGTCATCATTTTTGTGTTTCATACAAACTGTACAGATTTAATGTGTATGTGTTATGTAAGAGTTTAAAAAATAAAATAAAAAAAAAAGTTCAACATAGTTCGTTTCTGTAAGAATGGCACTGCAAATACCTTTCTGAACTGTAGAAAAACCAACAGTGTGACAGAGGAGCTAAAAGCAATCCAACATATAGCTTTTGAATTATCCATCCAAATAAAATATACATTTAACTAATTAACTTGATGCATACAGAGTAGGGATTAATAAAGTATCTATCTATCTATCTATCTATCTATCTAGGGGTGTTAAACCTACATGATTCAATTGTCTTTTCTGTTGAAAAATACTCTTTTGCATACAATTTTTTTATAACAAAACATTATTATTGATAATATTCAATTTTCAAAACACAGTAACCATGAAATGCAGTACACAAAAGACAATTGGCAACATGTAAAAAACATTTTTTCTCGCTAGTCATTCCCTAAAATTCTGTGACCTTTTCTGCTAACATCTCAAACATCTTGTAATATGCTTTGGGGGCATGATTGCCAAACAAATCTTGATCTTTTAAGCAAAACAATGAAAATTTGCAATGAATGTAAAAAAAAACACATGTGAACACTAAAAGTCACACAAACTGACTGAAAGTACAGTGGTGTGAAAAACTATTTGCCCCCTTCCTGATTTCTTATTCTTTTGCATGTTTGTCACACAAAATGTTTCTGATCATCAAACACATTTAACCATTAGTCAAATATAACACGAGTAAACACAAAATGCAGTTTTTAAATGATGGTTTTTATTATTTAGGGAGAAAAAAAATCCAAACATACATGGACCTGTGTGAAAAAGTCATTGATTGCCCCCTTGTTAAAAAATAACCTAACTGTGGTGTATCACACCTGAGTTAAATTTCCGTAGCCACCCCCAGGCCTGATTACTGCCACACCTGTTTCAATCAAGAAATCACTTAAATAGGAGCTGCCTGACACAGAGAAGTAGACCAAAAGCACCTCAAAAGCTAGACATCATGCCAAGATCCAAAGAAATTCAGGAAAAATGAGAACAGAAGTAATTGAGATCTATCAGTCTGGTAAAGGTTATAAAGCCATTTCTAAAGCTTTGGGACTCCAGCGAACCACAGTGAGAGCCATTATCCACAAATGGCAAAAACATGGAACAGTGGTGAACCTTCCCAGGAGTGGCCGGCCAACCAAAATTACCCTAAGAGCGCAGAGACGACTCATCCAAGAGGTCACAAAAGACCCCAGGACAACGTCTAAAGAAATGCAGGCCTCACTTGCCTCAATTAAGGTCAGTGTTCACGATTCCACCATAAGAAAGAGACTGGGCAAAAACCGCCTGCATGGCAGATTTCCAAGACGCAAACCACTGTTAAGCAAAAGAACATTAGGGCTCATCTCAATGATTGCCAAGACTTTTGGGAAAATACCTTGTGGACTGATGAGACAAAAGTTGAACTTTTTGGAAGGCAAATGTCCCGTTACATATGGCGTAAAAGGAACACAGCTTTTCAGAAAAAGAACATCATACCAACAGTACAATATGGTGGTGGTAGTGTGATGGTCTGGGGTTGTTTTGCTGCTTCAGGACCTGGAAGGCTTGCTGTGATAGATGGAACCATGAATTCTACTGTCTACCAAAAAATTCTGAAGGAGAATGTCCGGCCATCTGTTCGTCAACTCAAGCTGAAGAGATCTTGGGTGCTGCAACAGGACAATGACCCAAAACACACCAGCAAATCCACCTCTGAATGGCTGAAGAAAAACAAAAAGACTTTGGAGTGGCCTAGTCAAAGTCCTGACCTGAATCCAATTGAGATGCTATGGCATGACCTTAAAAAGGCGGTTCATGCTAGAAAACCCTCAAATAAAGCTGAATTACAACAATTCTGCAAAGATGAGTGGGACAAAATGCCTCCAGAGCGCTGTAAAAGACTCATTGCAAGTTATCGCAAACGCTTGATTACAGTTATTGCTGCTAAGGGTGGCCCAACCAGTTATTAGGTTCAGGGAGCAATTACTTTTTCACACAGGGCCACGTAGGTTTGGATTTTTTTTCTCCTTAAATAATAAAAACCATCATTTAAAAACTGCATTTTGTGTTTACTTGTGTTATGTTTGACTAATGGTTAAATGTGTTTGATGATCAGAAACATTTTGTGTGACAAACATGCAAAAGAATAAGAAATCAGGAAGGGGGCAAATAGTTTTTCACACCACTGTATACAAGGCTTTCATAACCTGCCTTTTAATCAGTGCAAACTTCAAACCTAATGAATGTAAAGGTTTAAATTTTTTATAATGGTTTCATTTACTAATATGAAGGAAAAAAAATATAATGCAGCTAGAAATTTAAAGAGAATGTGCCCTATGGTTTTATTGTTTCACCCTCTACAGTCTTTAAATATTATCGCTGACAAGACCATTTTACTAATTTATCTTCTCTGCTTTTCATACAAGACTAAAGTTCTAAAGATGGAAAAAAAAAAAAACGGGAGTGGTCTGCACTAGGCTCTCTCATATACTCAGATATAGGGATGGATATTTGAGCAGTAAACTGCAAGACAATGATTATATTTTCATATAATGTACATTAAAGAACCATCAACAACAAACCAAATCAATTTAATAATATAATAATATTATTATAAAAGTAAAGTTGAATAAATCGGACTCTGCAGCTGCATAAATAAAAGGTAAATTACCAATTCCGGTTAAAAGAAATAGCTCAAAAGTTGATAAAAATCTAAATTTAGTACCTTATACTTGTATGCAAAATTTGGCTGACCTACTGTAAGTGAAAGCGTACTCAAATTATCATGTTTACATACACACAAAGGGTCCAAAAATGGTATTTTCAGACCCGGGGAGATCTAAAACGTTGATATTCATCAAAATCTTGATATGGAATTTTTGGAAGATTCCAATACTTTACCTATATGAGAAAGTCAGGGACTTCTAAAATGTCAAGATTCATCTCGACATTGAATCTTTGGACAATAACAATACATTCCCTATACTTTGCATATGAGAAAGTAAATTTGTTAGACTGCTTCTATAAATAAGCAGCAAGAATGAGAAATGTGGTCTCTGCACAAAAAGCAACAATACAAGCTAACGCACAACAATATTCTTGGTGTTCTCAAAAAAAAAAAACTATGCAGACGACTTAAATATTTTATACACTTAAATAGAAAGGCATAAAATGAGGCTTTGCAATATGTGAATACTAAAATTACAAACTAGGTAATTTCAAGCAGTAACGGTTATTTGCAACATCAGTAGTACAACTCTGCCAAAAATACAAACATTTCAACACTATACAGTATATAAGAAATACTGTGATACAGTCAAAGTTTCATCTTTATATTTATCATATTTACAAGATTTACGGACACTGCAAAAAAAAACAAAAAAAAAAACACAATTTGACCAAATTTGAAAAGATGCTTTTTAAAGTCTAAGATCATACTCACACCTTAAAAGAATCACTCTGTTTAAGTGAGATTTCAAATAGTATTAGCAATATAAAATGCAAAAAGCCTATAAATATTAAGCAAAATAGCTCAAGTATATTTTAATCTACAGAAATAATGATTTTTGTATTTTGGAGTATATATGTTCACCATCTGCAGCATAACTGAAGGAGAATACATTTATTTTGCCCAAGAAATTATAGTTATATTACATTCAATATACAGTGGAACCTCGGGTCATGACCGTAATTCGTTCCAAAACTCTGGATTGTATGTAAATACAATTAATCTGTTCCGGACCGTACAAGCTGTATGTAAATATATTTTTTTAAAGATTTTTAGGCACAAAAATAATAATTATACCATAGAATGCACAGTGTAATAGTAAACTAAATGTAAAAACATTGAATAACACTGAGAAAACCTTGAACAGAGAAAACTAACATTCACGCTATAGCCTTACAAACTGCTTGCTGTAAACACTTTTTTTTAATGAGTTTTAAGCACAGGGAAAAAAATGAACATTTGAAAAATCCATAAATTTATACAAAAACTAACCATAAACAACCAAGAAAACTAACCTTGCATGAGTGGAGTTCTGGCATGAAGGAAGTGAGGAGGAACTGGGTAAAGAGGAGATTACAGTTTTGAGGTAAAGTCTGTGACGACGCGGGTTTGCTGCATGCTCCCATCTCGCTTCCGGGAGCCCTTATACCCGTTCCCGTTGGTAATGTTACCGATGAGCAGAACAGTGAGGCACTGCAATGGAGCAATCGGATGGTGCAAAAAGTGCCAAGTGCTTTTATTAAAATCAACAAAACAACAATCAAAAACTAAGTCCAAATTACATAAAGTGCAGTGCTTTCAGAATCCTTCAATGAATAAATAATCCCATAAAAAACAGAAGTGAAGTGGAGGTTAAAATCCAATAGAAAAAAGTCTTCATTAAATACGAGGTTAAAACAATGCTGAAAGCAGTCTCTTTAAAAACAAGCCTGGTGCATTCTTTAACTGCCTTCTCGGGCTTACGCAGCCAGCCATCCTTCTTCTGGTCATTCCAGCACCTTGATGCTCAGCTGGAGCGACCGCTTCCTTCTGCCCAACCGAGTGTCGGCCAAACACAGCTTGGGCTCACTGTCCAGCTGCCTGCCTGCAAGCACATGCTCTCTCTTTCACTCACACCGGTTCTTTCCACACTGGTTCCTGCTTACTTCCTCACTCCGCAACCTCCATCTTTCTTTTCCCTCCCTTTAGCCACCTCGCGCTTCTATTTATGAAGAGGACGCGGCAGCTGTAGCAATCAACCACCATGCCCCCTCGCTAAGATGCAAGCATGGCGATTATTTATTTAAAACTGGCCTCTTGACGTGAGCTGTGGACCCACTATACCACAAAGTCCCTATGAGCGATGCACGTCTGACCAAGAACAATGTACTGCACAGGGAGAGACTAAACACGTGCATAAATATCCGGTGCTTACAAACTAAAGGGAAACTGTTTTGTTCGTCACCTGAGTGTGTAGTCGTGAACAGATGCAAAAGTTTGGCAAACTTTTTGGTCGTAACCCGATTTGTACCTGTTCAGAGACGTTCATGACCGGAGGTTCCACTGTAATTAAATATTGGCCTACAATATTTTACTGATAAAACTCACAGGTATACATAGAGATATTTTACATTTTTTATAGTGAACATATAATCACACACTGACATATTTTTCTGGAATTTGTATTTACACATTTTCCAAGTTCATTCAGACTCAGGAGCACAGGGAAAGTTGTAGCCAGCCCACACCAAGTGGAACACACCAGAAAATGATATATGTTATTTCTCCATTGTTGTATGTAGTGATGGTAGAGGAAAAAAAATGAATCTAATGTTTTCATGCAGAACAGAACACAAAAAAAAGTCAATTCTGGAAAACGTTCTTGTGAACTAAAACAGAATGTGCTCAGATAGGAGTGAGCTTTTGAACTGTAGACTTTCCTTCCATTGTTATATTTATATTCATATCCACAACCTTGGAGTACCTTGGAATTATTTAGTGGCAGGCTATAAAACGCCATTATGTTAGAGCATCTTTGAAATGTACAAGTCCGAGTATATTGTTTTCTCTATGAGGTTTTCACTCACTTTTCCTGAACCTTTAATCTTTAGTTATAGATACAACTAACTGAACCTTACATAGTCAATACCACAATAAACCAGTAAATAAGCTATTATTGTGCTGGACTCATGACCAATGAATGGGGAAGGCATGTCTTAACCACATTCCATTTTACATAACAGCAGCATTTTCTGGAAGAGAGGAAAGATTGCTCCTTCAATAAATCTGCGAGGACGGTTTTGATGATAATGGAGTCCTTCTTAGGGATCCAAGTGACGGTAAGTGTGCAAGAAGGCAGCCAAGACTTGGCTACACTTCGGCTTGGTTTTAATAAAAGCACTGAGTACTTCTGAACCAACCCCTTGCTGACAATGTGTCTCCTCATTCACAAAGCTCATCTCATTTCATGACTATTGACAGTTCTGGGTTCAAGAAGCTCCTGGAAACAACCATGGAGCTGACCCGGACCCTTACAAATGGTAGCAGCAGTGGGATGAAACAGCAAGTAGGACTGATGCCTGACTGTTTTTATAAGCCTCTCCACCCAAGCCTGAAGAGGACTTTTTAGAATTATGAACTTTTAATGGACTTCCTGTTTATCACTGATCTTATTGACACTTGAAAGTTCTTTTTCTTTTAATGTCCTGTTTCAAGAAGGGGGATTGGATTTTGTTTTAGTGCTGTGATAGGACCATGCCACAGACCTTCGCTGCCAGTTGCACTGGCTTGGTAGGAGTGTGAAGCCTTCCCAACTGGCAGCTTGAAGTGGGAGGTATGTAATAAGAGGTAAGTGGCAAAGTACGGTTTTAAATAAATAATCGAGTCCTGGAGTATGCAGGCTCCAAATGGGTGCAGGATTGAGCATGAATGCACTTCGAGGGTAGATTGGGGTGCTTGGCTGATCACTCATTTATGAGCAAATGTGAGCCAGTCAGCCAAGTGCATCATTCACACCTCATAGTGGCAGAAGAATAGAATCTGAGCGCAATCAGACAGTATAACAGTAGCCTGCACAGTAGAAGGAGAGAATCAAAGAAAGATTTATTGGAGAAGCATGTATGATGGTGGTGGAGTCCTCCTTAGCGAGAAGGACACCAAGTACAAGAAGGAAGACAGAAGGACAGTCGACCCCAAATGCCAACAGAAGAAGCCAAGTTGATGTGACAGTGCAAGCCGGCTCCTAGATCCCACTCCTATTTTGGAAACCTCTAGAACCCAATACAGTCGATGGTCATGACCAGGATGAGCTTGGCAGATGAGGACAACATACACACATAGAAAAGGCTACGTGCATAAGGTGCTCAGTGCTTTTATTAAATCAAAATCCACATAAACTGCTTAAAAGTGCAGTGCTCAATCTTCGATAAATAAAAAAATCCAATAAAACAAACATGATGTGAAATTAAAATCCAATCAACAGAAAATCCATCTAAAATGAGATTAAACCAAAGGAAGGAAACTGACTTTTTGTCCAATGAGCCTCGATACCCCTTGAAAAATCTGACTACTATTTAGCATACTCTTTCTGGACCTTACAACCCGAGGAAAAGTGACTCAGCAGGTGTAGACTATCTTTTTCTCCTGGGCTGTGTCCCATTACCAATACTTAAGTGTTTGCAGGGAGCCGCCAAGCCCTGCTCGGTGCCCACCGCAGCCTTTCCAGGCTCCACTTGGTGAAAGTGTGCTCTGTCCTCACAACACTGACAATATGTTGGTTCCTCCCAGCGAGAGTACACTCCTGAGCATAGTGGTCACTAATGCCGCTTGGACACTCAGCAGCAACAACTCTTCAGCCACCTTGAGTGTTGGCTACACGCTCCTTACTGAGGCTCCACTCCCATCTGCCTGGTTCCTCTCATTGCACGTACTCACTCTTGCCTTGTTTTCCCACATTAACCTCTGTGCCCTTGTCCTTTTCTTTTGTTTCTCTTCCAATTTCTGATTCTGTCATCCCCGTTTATACACTGGGGAAGAGCTACAGGTGCAATCTCTTAATTGCCACCCTGGGATAATAAGACAATCAGACCACCCACACGTGCATGAAAGACAATGCATGGTCGGCTGACCGCCTTGCACCAACCTAGAGTCAAGCCGTCTTCTCAGACCATACATGCTCATACATGATCCACTCTCCAGTACAAGCATATCCATTATTTATTTTAAAATGTGCCGACAACCATGGACCTCTCTTACCTCAGTTGGGGGTTGGTAAAGGAGGACCACAGCTGCTGGAGTCTCCACTGGCTGAGCAAGTTATTGGTGAGCTGGGGAGATAGAGAAGAGGCTGCACGGGGCTCAGTCAAAGAATGTGAGAAAGATTAAGGACCTGATGACTGTGTTTATACTGATTTTATTCATTAATTATTTGTTTTTAACTCACAACCTGTTCATTTGGATTTTATGGATTTTTTTTTTAAAGAATACTTTTGAGCACTTTAGATTGGTTTTAATAAAAGCATTTCTGCACCAACCCCTTGCTGACTGTGTTTGTCCTCATTCACCTGGCTCATCTCAGTTTATCACTATTGACAGTTCTGAATTCAAGAGGCTCCTGGAAGCAACCATGGAGCCAACCAGGACCCTAAAACCCTTTCCACAATTCAAGGTTAGAATGCTATGACAGTGCTATATTCTAATTCCTAGAAAAAAATATTTTCATGGTAGAGTTCCATTCTCACAACATTAAAAACAAATTAATCTCAGCAACACTAAACACAAGTCGAAAGGAAAATGTGGACAGGGCCAACCTGTCATTATGCACACTCACATCCCAGTGCTCTTTCTTATTAAATAGTGAATTAAGGAACATCACTTAATCTTGGATGTGGAGAAGACCACAGTACTCAGAATATCCATGCAAAAATATGGCGAATTTGCATATATCATGCCAATAATAGCCATGCTGATATCTGAACCCAGAATTCTGGAACTATGGGGCTGCAGCATTAATTTGCTACACAATTCTAACATAAACACTGTTCCATCAAACTACAGAATTGTAGCTTTATGTGAACTTATAACCATCAAACTATGGAATAGTAGCTTTATGTGAAGTTACATACATATGACTATATAACTGTAGTACACAATATTTCTGCCATAACAAAAGACAAAATGAAAATGTTGACAAGACAAATCAGTTTGTACTCTATATGACAACTGTATTTGAAAATTGCATTCCTGTTAATTTTTTTTTCTTGTCGGTTAACACTAGAATTACCAGAGCCTACGAAAAAACTCGTAATTCCGTCCCACCTTAAACTGCTTCTTAAATCCCTTCACACCTCTCCGCCAGCGTCCTTTGTTCTCTAAATGTGCTGATAAAGAGAAGCTAGGAGCAGCCGGCTATTCCATCCCCCACCAATTTAGAACGTGCACGAACTTCTCTCAGCTCATGCCTTGATTGAGTATCTGGGAGTGAAGTGGAGTTTTAGAGTGGAAATAATAGATCGTTGTTTGGAACACACGCATTTCATGTCTGTTCCGTTTCTACAGTAATCTGTGTCAACACATTGTTAAAACAGAAACTTTTTTATATTCTAGTAGTAGATGACAAAATGTAGGCATAAACTATATAATGTATGAAGCCTCAAGTCCAAATAGCAAAGAAACATTTTCACAAGAATAACACAATTGCACTTTTATTTAAACATATAACTGCAGAAACAAAAAGCCGCCTTAACATGCGACATTGACACCAATTTACTGTAACTGACTCCGTGGCTCAATAGACTCAGCCCCGCTTGAATCAAGGGGTCGCGGTTCGATCCTCGCCCCTCCGTTTTGAGAAGTAAACTGCTCTTGTCTTACTGTTTTAGAATAAAAGCATACATTTGATTTCAGTCTGTAACAGCCGGTGCAGTTTATGATCCTTGTAAAGGTTAGCTTTTTTTTTTTTTTTCACTTTTCATTCTCTCAGTCGCGTTCAGAATCAATCCATACAATCCATACAATACAATCCATCCTTCTTACAGGAAAAGGCGATGGAAAAAGTGCACTTGAATAAAAGTGCACTTTTGTTATACTTTTACACCAATATATGTCCCTGTGCTTGAACGACACGGGCAGATGGGGAGTGTCTGATGATTGCATATAGCGCCGAAGTTACTGGTCTTTACCATTCTTTCCTCTGCATGTCCTGTAGTACAAAAGAAAAAGCATACAGCAACATGCGGGGACTGGCAGGCACACTCAATAAAACGAAAAGCAAGTGACGGTGAGATACGAAGAAGGCAGCTTCGCCAGCGTTTGTGTGTCAGAACCGGGGGAGGGGTGATTGTGCGTTAGTATGCATCGTGGTACACTGCAGAGCTATAGCGCGTCTTTAGTGAAAACAGCCGTGTCAGATGGGGTTGTATGGATTGATTCTGAACGCGACTGAGAGAGTGAAAAGTGAATAAAAAAAAAAAAGCTAACCTTTACAAGGATCATAAACTGCACTGGCTGTTACAGACTGAAATCAAATGTATGCTTTTATTCTAAAACAGTAAGACAAGAGCAGTTTACTTCTCAAAACGGAGGGGCGTAGGATCGAACCCGCGACCCCTTGATTCCCAAGCGGGGCTGAGTCTCCATACATTATATAGTTTATGCCTACATTTTGTCATCTACTACTAGAATATAAAAAAGTTTCTGTTTTAACAATGTGTTGACACAGATTACTGTAGAAACGGAACAGACATGAAATGCGTGTGTTCCAAACAACGATCTATTATTTCCACTCTAAAACTCCACTTCACTCCCAGATACTCAATCAAGGCATGAGCTGAGAGAAGTTCGTGCACGTTCTAAATTGGTGGGGGGATGGAATAGCCGGCTGCTCCGAGCTTCTCTTTATCAGCACATTTAGAAGACAAAGGCTGGCGGAGAGGTGTGAAGGGATTTAAGAAGCAGTTTAAGGTGGGACGGAATTACGAGTTTTTTCGCAGGCTCTGGTAATTCTAGTGTTAAATACTAGATTGCCTTGAGTCTACGAAAAAACTTGTGATCCCGGCACAACCTAAAATTCCTTCACACCTCTTCATCAGTGTCTTTCCTTTGTAAATGTGTCCATCTGGCACAAGCAGTAAGCAGCCTGTTCTCCCATCCCCTCTTGACAGAGCTCAAGTTCAAGCCAAGGCTCCCTATCTGCAAGTGAGGTGTCTGGAGTTGTATAGGATATATAATACAGTATATCATTATTTGGAATACATGCATTTCATGTGTGCTTTTACTCAAGAATATAACCAAAATAAAATAAAAAAAAAAAATCATTAAATTTAGATGTTGCTGTCAATGAGTTAAAAACCCAAGCTCAAATGTCAATCGACAGAACGTTAATACGTATTCCTGGATGATGCAGAGGTATGAGCTGCTGCCTTATAACCAAAAGGTTGTAAAGTTTGAATCCAGATACTCTGTTTTGAGTAGTGAGCTACTATTATTACTATAATGAAAACATACTTTTGATATGAGTCTGTAACACCCGGTGTAAATTTTGGCTACTTGTAAAAGTTAGCATTTTCTTTTATTATTCAGTTTTATTCTCTCACATTCACGTGGTACAACAAACTTGTCTCTCTCTCTCAGTTAATGCCGTTTATCTCCATTCTTTTCACAAGAGCAGCGATGACCACAGTTGAAATGCATGTATTCCAAACAACGATATACTGTATTATTTACCCTATACAACTCCAGGCATCTCACACACAGATAAGGAGCCTTGGCTTCAATGGGAGGGATGGGATAGCAGGCTGCTTGTGCATGATCATTTATTGGGTTTACCCAGGTCAGCTAGTTAACCCTCATGTCTTTTTCCACTCAGCACAGCCCTGTGCAACCTTTGGCGCAAGACCAATTATTTCCATATCATCGGACATGTCCTCCAGCCATGTCTTTGTTGGCCTTATTCCCACTATCTTATCTCCATCTTGGTGCACCTCTTCAATCAATTAACCTAAGCGTTTCATTCAACATGCCCAAATCACCCTAGTCTTTTTCCATTCAACATAACACCAATTCCCTTCACATCAAGTCTTTTCTTAACTTAGCATTCACCTTCTTCTTATTCTGTGATACTCCACATATTCATCTGATTGTTCTCATCTCTGTTCTTTCCCAGCTTTGCTTCATATTCCAAATCTATCTATGATGTCTCACTCCTACAGAGTATGCTACTTCTTAAACAGATTTCAAAAAATTCACTTAATTGCCGGAGAGAGCCTATTTTTTCCTGTTCGTAAACCTCAATAAACCTAATTACTTTGAAATTGTCCATCAGCATTCTTTAAATGAACTAACAAACAAAGTTTATCATGTAACTGTCATAGTTTAGTTATGTTTTATAGAAGTACAATTCTAAGTATGGCATACAACTAAACTTACTTGCACGTTTCTGGTCTTGACTGTCTCAAAAGTGCAACATAAAAATCAGCAAAAATTTAATTCTTATAGATTATACCCACTCCAAAACAAAAGAAACTGGCAGATTTTCATAACTATCTAATCAACTTATAAATATATCAATTTTTAAAACTTTTTTTAAAACAAATTTCATGACAGTAGTTCTCCTTTTAAGTCCAGTAAGATGAAGTCCTCTCCTTTAAAGATTGTCTTCCTGTTTAACACTAGAATTACCAAAGCCTATGAAAAAAACTCGTAGATCCGTCCCACCTTAAATCGCTTCGCACCTCTCCATCAGCGTCTTTTGTCCTGTAAATGTGTCGATAAGCAGCAAGCAGCCTACTATCACATCCCCCACCGCCGCACAGTTTTCTCAGCTCAAGTCTGTTTACCTGCATGTCAGTTGCTTAGAGTTGTATAGAGTGAGGTCAAGCAAAATGACATCCATCCATCCACACCTTTTATAAATACTGTATCGTTATTTGGAACACATGCATTTCATGTATGTTTCGTGTCTACAACAATCTATGTAAACACATCGTTAAAACAGAAAAGTTTTTCATGTTTTAGTAATAATTGACAAAATTTAGACATAACGTGTATAATGTGTGAAGCCTGAAGTCCAAATATCAAAGAAACAATTTCACAAAAGGTACAAATATAACAGAACAAGTGCTCTTCTGTTCAAGAATATAATTGCATGAAAAGAACCTGCGTTAGGGTGCGACATTGACATGCATTTGCTATGACCGCTTCAGTGGCGCAACGGTATCAACTGTTGACTGGTAATCAAAACTTCGGACGAGTCCATTTTGAGAAGTGAGCTGCTCGTATTCTTACTATTTTTAGAATAAAAACATACATTTGATTCCAGTCTGTAACAGCTGGTGTAATTTATGATACTTGTAAAGGTTCTCAAAACGGACTCGTCCAGGATCGAACCCGTGAAGTTTTGACATTTAAGTGATATTTAAGTCACTGAAAATAAAAAAAAACTGAAGTAAATGCAGTCTAAAATGTTCCAAAAAATTCTTACAAATTTCACTTAAAAATTAAACTTAATATGGATGCGTCTTATAGTCTTTTTCAGTCTGGCAAACTTTTTTTGTAGAAAAACAAAATGCTTGTGTTATAAAGCAAAGTACAAACATACCTCTTCATCAGCAAGGCCTTCTTCATCCATTGCTTTTTCCAGCTTCTGCTGCCTGAAAGAGCATATTGTATAACATATTGTAAAAAACATCACAAAAGCTTAACCTACAGATTTTCTTAAAAATTACTCATAAAAAGTGAAAATGGAAGACTTGCATAAGAGATAACAATACCAGAAAAACCTGTAATTTCTGTTGCAACAGAGGAAGTAAGCTATCCCCATACATTAAAATATACTAATGGTTAGTTTAACCTAAATGAACTACAATATAATTAGCAATACTTATGATTTAAGACATACACTGAACAATGTATTGTTCAGCTATGTAAAAAGCATACAATATTTCAGAATAGTTTCTATTCTACATACCTGAAACACAAAAAACAAAGCAAATGTAAGTATGGTAACAGATTCAATGGGAATAAAATGGAATGAAGGGAAAAAAAAACTAAAAGATGTATGTAGTGTTCATTTAAATAATTAAGAAAGCAACAGACTAGGACAAAAATAAACAGTTTGCCTAAATATTAAAATTTAATAGGTTTAACCTAAAACTATAATTTTTGACCAAAGAACAAAAATCTTTGTTTCAAGTACTTCCTTTTAAGAAAACATTGGCATTTATCCACTACAAGCTCGAGTTCTGTCCATGTCTGCAAAACTTCCTCTTTGGAAGACAACCTGAATGGAATCACGTGTTATTTATAAAGCATACCAAGATTTTGTGAAACATGCTTCATTTCACCCAGTATATGTTAATCAAAACCTGGAAATATGGTCCAGCTTAGCAGGAAAAAGTGTCCCTATACAGCTAAAAGAAAGCTAAAAGATACTGCGGAAAAAGTTCTATACAATCATCTGCAAAAGATGCATGAAGAACACAGAAATCTTAAAAGTATATGTTTGGATGTAAAACCTAACCGCCTCAGTAACCACAATATTATAGTGTGTAAGGTCTTGTGTACACAAGTCTCAGGCTGAGAAATGCTATCTTTAAAAACAAAACTACTCATTTTTCTAAATATACTATGACATAAATGGCACAGCTGCAAAGGTGTTTTCACAGATCACTCCCTATAACATTAAAATGCACTGCTTGCCAGAATTGCAGCTTTAAGAACCTCCAAGCCTGCAAGAACAGCAAATTCAAAAACAAAGCAAAATAGTGGCCTTCAATAATAGGTTTGTAATGTAAAAAAAAAAAAAAAACTCATAATAGTCAATGCATTATGCATATCTGCAGTTGTTTGTTTATTATAAAATATGACTAAATGTTTTGTAAACTTGCTGAAAGGAACAAACAACATACTTGGGCCTCATTCTTGAACTTAACATAAAAAAGAAAACATTTCTTAGGAAAAAAGAAAAAATGAAGTTCAGCCAAAATGCACGAAAGCATGAGAGTATTTATTTATATATATATATATATATATATATATATATATATATATATATATATATATACATACATACACACTTTTACTAAACAAAAAATAAATAATGAACTTCATTTATACAATATGCCTCTTCGTGATGAAAATGATTCAGGTGAACTCACCTCATTTCACGTTCTTCATGCTGAGCAATGAGATTACTATAGAAATTTTCCAAAGTCACTTTGGCCATGGTCACACGCTCCTTGGTGTGGTTACTCATTGAAGAACAGGATGTCTGACCTGTCATCGCCATGGTTACCTGAAAACACCACAACAGCCACACTATTGTTTTGCAGTCAAGTAGCATGAACCTCAGTCATAGTTCTTAAACATCTATTTAAAAAGTATGATATCGCTCCCAACTCCCAAGCCAGTAAAGCATGAAGCTATGCAATATATGCGATTAGAAATTAAATTTCATTAAAATGTAACATCTTCTAACAAAGAAACAATAACTCTTCTTGTTATAGAAACCATTGCAGGCAAACAGCGTTCTTTTAAAGACTCTCCAAATACGAAATAAACAAATATAATCAACAAGTCAGGTACAGCATGTGTACATCTTTATAAATGACCTTATGAAGACTGTCTCTCAAGACTAATAATTAAAGCTACAAAAAAAATCCAAAATAAGCAACATCAATCATAGCCACTATAGACCCATTTGGCAATTTTGATAAAATTTGTTATTTTATTAACTGAATCAGGTCAATGTATATCTCTGTAGCTGACAGTTCACTCGTCTACAAGCTTACTACTTACACGCTTTAAACTACTACCTCTCTCTCAAACCCAGAGTGTAAGATGTATGGCTACAAAGTCCTCTGAAACTTTTGCCCATGCAAGTTAATATGAGCCATGAATAATCACATTAACTGCTGTGTTTCATTCCAAACCACATCAAAATCAGAGGGTACAACCTGGTGTTAACTAGCCTCTCTCCTTAGTTTGCTTTTTATTTTACTATCCTGTTGTTGTACTCAGTGTGTGGAATTCATAAATATCTTGAAATATAAGAATTGCATGAAACTAAATAATATTCTGACAACAGTGATCAGGAGTGCTTCCAGTTTCTATTTTGCAGTTGTTTTTTTAAATGGCTTTCAGCAATCAGGACTCATTATTTGTACAAGTGCCTATCTGTCAAAGGTTAACGCCCTCTTTTAAAAACTTTTGACAAGGAACCAAACAAGTTATGTTAAGCAATTTCTTCATCATAACCTAGGTTTACTAAATTTCTCACACCAAGAGAATACACAGTATATGACTACTCAAAAGTTAGCAATATAATAGCATCTGAGCACTCAAGTAGTTTAAATAAATGAGTTAGCATGTTATTCTTCAATTATGAAATTTACATAAGAAAGATTTTTAAAAATATTGCATAGAAAGAATAAAATATGTTAGCTACATTTTGTCAACAATACATGTATAAAAAATCGCCTAGAAAAGTAACACACCGATTGGTTAATGTTTAAAATAAGCACCAAGTGTGCAGCAACTAAAAAATAATTAAGCAGCTCCTTCTGAGACAAGTTTTTCCAACTCATTTAAAAACTGCATCCAATTTAAAACCAGTGAACAATGTTCAATGTCGCGATTACACGAGATGTAAGGTAGAAATGATTTCACATTAACGGCATATAGGTCAACGGCTTAAATTGTAATGGAAATCTGTCACATTACGTTGACACTTGACAGAACTGTCAAACTGGTCCTAAAGATGCAGTAACTCAAATTCTCAAAAGAAGAACTGTATAACAATGGGAAACATGCAAACTAGCTTCTCGATTGTCTCTTTCTTATATAGTGCTCTTCCCCGAAGACAGGCTTAGACCACGTATACACATCCAGTCATCCTTTCATTTTCAGAACCCGGGATGACTCGAATAACTTTAGGAAAGGCAACTAAAGTCACGGGTGTCCAATTGCGAGACGTTACAGAATCCAAATAGTTTGAAGTAACGAGCATTACGCTTCAAAACAATGGCAGAAGGAAATATATTTCCATAAGAACGTCAAAAAACACTTGCAACTACATAAGAGGTTTAAACTACTTAGTATGAGTTACATCTCGGCACCGAAAGGGTTAGGTTAGGTAAAATTAAAATAACGCAATTCAAAAAAATAAGATCTTAAATGGAATGACCACATGCAACATTAATAACTGGCAAAAACACTAGATACAGGCGTAAAAGCAAAATCACGTATTCGTCCCACAATGTCTTTTCATCGTACGAAGACATTCCGAACATCGACTTGCTTGGATTGACTTTTTCCATGCTAGTTTTCGTGGCCATACTCTAGTTCTGTCAGACACTCCGCGTGAAGTAACGTGCGGTACCCTCTCACTTCGAATTTATCCAGTGATGAGCAGAAGACGCTGTTAAAACGACTGCAGGTCAGTTCAAAACAAAAATGGGATTTTAGCAGACTCCCTCCAAATTGTTCACGTTGGATTACCCTCAACTTGTCGATGGGGAAACTCTCCTCCTCAGGATGCCACTTCTGTGCTACAACACAACATGCAGAAGTATATTTCTTCACCTTCCGCACATTTCACAAAACTTCCCCCAGTTACAATGCTCTTTTTCCTACCCCTCTATTGTTTACGCTTCTCCATACCTCTCAGCCTCCACTCACTTTCTTCCCCTTTGCTCGTCGGCGTCGAACTTACGTCTAATTTGCGTGCAGGTGCCCGAGAAAATCGTGCGCGTACACACATCCCGCGCGCGCTGAGCACATTGTGTCACGCCCAGCTGGAAAGAGAACAGACATACCATGTACGCGGCCTTTGTGAACTTCTGCGACACGTCAAACTTTAGACGATTAAGATAGTAACATTTTTTATTTGTATATATTGCTCTTATAGTTCAGAGAACAATAAATTCAGCAACGGTGCATATCTTAACCCTTTTTTCTACCAATTTTATACATAATTAATAGTGATAGAATGACTGTACTATATACAATACCAATACAATATCCTTTAGGGCAGTACTTTTTAACGTCGACCCAAGAAACCCCGACGTTAGTCTCAGCTTTCATTCTCCATCCTTCTGTATCAACCTTTTTTAGAGATTTTAAATTATTTATATTCTTTTCTATTTTTATTAAGTACTCAGATTTAACACAGCAGTGTGAGATTTATTCAGATAATAATTTTAGAAGGCTTTGTACTTTTGACAAAACATACAGTGTGAATGGGTCTGTTTACAGACTATGTTAATTTTCGTCTTATTTTCCCTTTCAAATGGTCCGCACCACGAGTTACAGTATATGTGAGTATATGACTTGAATGTAGTTGTTAACAAAAGTCTTAATTAGCATAAGCCACCCTAATCTAGGGTGTTTGTAAGAAATGCGATGATTTACTTCCTATTATTTAAAATCTAAATATTTTCAATTTTAACAGAAATTTGTCATTTTCACCTTCTAGTGTAGATTCATAGGGGATGGCTAGATCCCTAGTAAAGGATCACAAATAGCTTCATATTCATAATCACTGACCATGAAATATTCTAAAACTACTTCTATGTTTGAAATTTGTATCCCTCAGGGAGTGGGTCTTAAAGGGCTAGATTCTCTGATAAAGAATCAAATATCAAAAATACAGTATGTTTGTGATAAGCAACCATGAAATAGCATAAAACAACACTCCACAGACCTATATTATCCATCCCCATTTTTTAAAGTTTTGTGAAACAGAGTAACGTTGACCACTCATATTCCATTAGGATGCGAACTCCTTTGGTGGGTTGGCCCTTCTGATCATTTTTGCTGAAGACACCTATTAGTGTATATGTGCCTTGACAATGACAACATCTATGACATCGACCGAGGGCACTATGCCTTTTACCTATAAAATGAGTTAAAAAAACAGGAGTTGGGGTAGCTGATGTGGTTTGTCCAAACTCCAGAAGTTATCAGCGGAATATAGTATATATACATTCAGAAAAAGTTTCTGACCAGGACTTAAAAGCTAAACTGGCTCTGGCCTTAAGGCTGTTTTACTTTGAGTCAGGAGTATCGGTTGGAGCTCGACTGGTGTCAGGAAGAAAGGCCAGAGGTGACAGAAATTAGAAAGGTACATATGAACAACATGAGGATGGTTTGGAGGTGCAATAGGTGCTCTGCCAGCTTAACCAGAACTCAAAAACTGCTAGTGAATGTTAACATGTACCACAAGTGAACTGATGTAAACAACTGTTAAATAAAACATTGCACAACACTTGTCAAGAATAAAACGTGTTAGTGAAAATGGGTTTAGCCGGAGGAGAAGATGTTTTTGCTATATAGGTGATATTCTATGAGTAAGCAAAAAAAGCATTTAATCAGTGAGGTCCTTTGGATATTATTTATCTTGATATTCAGAACCTTTTTAATAAGGTTCCAGACAAGAGGCTTTTGATCAAAAGAAAAAAGTGTACAAGGTGCAGTGAGTTGGCGAGTACAAAACTGGCTTAAATACAAGAAGGAAAGAATTATAGCGCAGATTTTGGTGATGTTAAAACTGGTGTCCTTCAAGGATAAGTGGTGTGGCTACAGCTCATTTTAACATGCATAAATGATCTTAATAAGAATACCAACTCTGGTTGAAGGGTAGATAATCTAGAATCAGCTAAATGATAATATGTAGACCTCAACACAATTCATACTTGGGCAAAGTTATGGCAAATTAAACAGAAGCAATTGTAAAGTATTACACATACAGTAAAAAGTAAAAATGTTAGATTAAAATATACAGTGGGACATTTGAAACATGAAAAGGCACCTTACAAGAAGGATCTAAGAGTCATTTTGGACTCTTCAGTTTCTACATCAGATAGTGTACAGGACCAATTAAGAAGGCTAATGGGATATTAAGTTATATAGGCTGATGTGTGGAGTGCAAGACAAGCAAGGTTATGCTTAAGCAAAAAATATAACTCACTACTGTATGTATTTTGTGGTCTCCATATTACAAGTTGAAAAATGTACGCATGGCATAACATTCAGATGTGTTCATCCGTACTGACCCCTACTCTCTTTTTCTGTTTCCTTTTCCTGTTTCTTTGTGGTGGTGGCCTGCGTCACCTCCACCTACTCAAAGCTTCATGAGGCTCCAACAATGATGGATGGATTAAAAGGCAGAAGTCTACATGACCATCATCATCAAGCCCTTCCGTGAGAACCCTAAATCCAAAGAGGACTGTTTAATTTATGTTAGGTAGAATGCCCAGAGAGGACTGGGCAGTCTAATGGTCTGGAATCCCTACAGATTTTAATTTTTTCTCCAGCCGCCTGGAGGTTTTTTTTGTTTTTTCTGTCCCCCCTGGCCGTTGGACCTTACTCTTATTCGATGTTAATTAATGTTGATTTATTTTGTTTTTTTATTGTGTCTTTTATTTTTCTATTCTTTATTATGTAAAGCACTTTGAGCTACTGTTTGTATGAAAATGTGCTATATAAATAAATGTTGTTGTTGTTCAAGGAATGTGCAGGTACCGTAGAACTCAATATACCAAGTTCAGTATGTAGGTTCTAGAAACTTCTCAATACAATGTAAGGGTTTTGGGGGTCAAAGGCTACGTCACCAAATCTGAGCAAATGGCTGAAGAAAAAAAAAAGGCCTGAACATGACTCTAGTCCATCACAAGAACCGCTTTCACTCACACCCACAAGTCCAAAAGTTTGAAATTTCTAATTAACATAACCTAAAAAACATTTTTAATTAATTCCTTGTTTGCTTGAGCATGTCTGTCCATTGTAATCTTTATGAAATGGGACTTTATTCACTTCTGACAAATGCTAGAAAATAACAGAAGAGAAAGGCAAACTTATTTAAAAGGAGTGACTATTATGGATATTAGGTGTATGTGTTACTTTGATGGTAAATTATAGGGTGACCTATTTTTCAAAGTCCTAAATCTGGACACTTGTGTAACATATATGCTCATGCATAAAGCTCATCCTCATTTGTTTAATATTTGCTTTATCTCACCATCACTAAAGACAGTTAAGGGAAATGAAAAAAAAGAAAAAAAAACACTTTCACAAATGGACACATATTATTCCACACAGTGGTTGATGTGGAAACCAAATGAATGCTTCTTGGTCCTCTTCATGATG
Organism: Polypterus senegalus; assembly: GCF_016835505.1. NCBI lineage: Eukaryota > Metazoa > Chordata > Cladistia > Polypteriformes > Polypteridae > Polypterus > Polypterus senegalus. Next base: position 225,408,057 of record NC_053156.1, on the reverse strand, counting down.
TTGTTCAAATCTGCACAGGTTCTTAATCAACCTTGACCCCTTCTGAGTTATGATTGCACTACTATAAACGTGTTACATTGAGTGGGTCCCCCATGGGGCTCCATACTTGCTGTTCTAAGTATTTTGTGATTGTTTCTGTGGAGTAATGTTTTATTAGATTGGCAGCCATTTTGATATTCTTCAGTTATTTATTGGGATGCATAACCTGAAATCAGGACTGTCCCTGACACCTAGACATCTGGTGATCCTAGTAAATTATACGGTCAAACAGTGAATCATTGTAAAATGCAGATAATGGTGCTGTGAAGATGGTTTAGTATAAAGCTAACAATGAGTAAATCTTTATTCACAATTGTGCAAAATGTCACAGGGAAAATCATTCATAGTTAAATGACTTTTTGTTTTTCTCGCTTGTATTTATACTTTAACAGTTAGGAAGATCACTTAACTTACCTGTTACAACTTAAAGCATCAGGAGGACTGAGTTGCTGTTGCACTCACATATTCTCTTTTTGCTTGCACTCAAGATACTGGGAAGATCTAATAAAGCAGAAACAAATTTGTTGATACAGAGATTTCCATTCACACCTCACTAGACTTATAGAGAGAAGATTGAAGTCCCATGTTCAATCAAACTGCCAGTGACACAGAGTAACTTGTGCATGTAGTCTGCTGGTGTTTCATTATCTGAGCATCTATATGCCATCAGCAGCAGCTATTGGTGGTTAAAAAAAGGAAAATATACAAAGTATACATGATGGGTTAATTACTGTCAAAGTAAAATTAAAACAGTAAACTAATTAGTTGTAAAAGTTGCACAAAGTGTTTCTTCATTTCAAGATAGACTAGGGGGCTTTGCCCCCTGCTCGCTTCACTCACCAACCCTTAAGTCTGTGCTACACGCCAGCCACTTTGCATCTCTGCTGCTCGCGTATGTTGATTTCACCTTTACCTAACAACAAATCTTTCAATTCTTGCAGATATGCCTCTTCAATGGGAAGAAACACTACTTTTCCCTGATGGCAACACAAATTAAAAAATCTACAAGTCTTCAACTTAAAGTTTAAATACGAACAATATATCTATTTCACAGAGTAATAATTTCAGTTTGTTTGCGCTAATGCAATTTTTATTATAATTTTTTTGAGATTTTTGAATTTTAGTACTTTCATTATCTCTAACCTGCTCTGCATATGTATTGTGCCAATATTTTTGAATTCTGTATGACGTTCTACTTTGTCATCTACTCTTGGTCTTTTATTTCCGCCCCCAGGTATGGTTAAATCTCTTAGCACAAAGTCTCATCTCATCTGCCCTGCTGCCCGCTGCCAATAGTTGATTCTACAATAAAATAAAATAAAATAAAAAGAGGAATAACCTTGGAGGTCAATCATCACCCCAAAAGCGGACAGTAGACGTCACGTAGTATATGTGTACCAAATTTCAGGTCAATAGTTCAAAAGGTTTGCGAGCTACAGGTGATTTAAAATTTTGGACAGACAAATGAACAGCCATGGTAGTGTATTATATATAATAGAGACATGTCAAATTCAGCAATGCTTTCGATGAGAGATTTTGAAATTTTAAAAACAGTGTACAGCTCAATCTGCTTAAGATATCAGAATGAAGATTGAACTGTCATGACAAAAATCCTTGGAGAATAAGTGTTCCACATTTCAACAAAATTCATCCTCTGTGCACTGAGCTGTTTCATGCAGACAAACAGATTGACAGACAGACATAGTTACTGCAATAGGTGTTTCACACTTTATATGCAAATGCACCTAAAAAGACACAGAAGTGATAAAGAAAGTCCAGAGGTGATATAAGTGTTCAAAATTATAAAGGGAACCAGTAACAGCACACTGCATGATAACATGCAGTGAATACACTTGACTTGATCATACTCCGCACCCGTATACATCCGCCACACGGCCGCCTTGCTGCCCACTGCCGAAAGTTGATTCTACAATAAAATAAAATAAAGATAAAAACAGAAATAATTCCAAAACTCTTCACTTTTAATATAAAGCTGTAGTGCAGAGTTTCAGCATAGTATATGCGTACCAAATTTTAGGCTACAGGTTATTTGATTTTTGACCTTGACTTTCCTGGGTTGACCTTTGACCTTAGAGGTCAATCATCACCCTAAAAGCAGACAGTAGAGGTCACATAGTATATGTGTACCAAATTTCAGGTCAATAGGTCAAACGGTTTGTGAGCTACGGGTGATTTAAAATCCTGGACAGACAGACATTCATGGTAGCATATTATATAAGAAGATTAGTGCAGTGTATTCCAACTGTTATTTTAAAATGAGTTATTCAAAAAGAATACAGAGGAAAACTTGTTATAGGTAAAACATTAAAGCATTTTCTTTACATACAGGACTACGCCCTAAAAAATTATGTTTCATGTCAACAAAAAAAAGTTAAAGCAACAGTTTGCATCAAGTTTTAGAGTTATGTCAACTTCTGTTTAAATTAAGTAGATTATTTGTACTTCAATGACTAAGATGAATTAGCCTTTTCTTTATTAGTATTAGTACTTTTAATTATAATATACTTCTTGTTGTTTTGCCAACTTAACAACTTGGGTTTTTAGTGCTCCTCCCTGCGTGGAGTTTGCATGTTCTCCCCGTGTCCGCGTGGGTTTCCTCCGGGCGCTCCGGTTTCCTCCCACAGTCCAAAGACATGCAGGTTAGGTGGATTGGTGATTCTAAATTGGCCCTAGTGTGTGCTTGGTGTGTGGGTGTGTTTGTGTGTGTCCTGCGGTGGGTTGGCACCCTGCCCAGGATTGGTTCCTGCCTTGTGCCCTGTGTTAGCTGGGATTGGCTCCAGCAGACCCCCGTGATCCTGTATTCGGATTCAGCGGGTTAGAAAATGGATGGATGGATGGATGGTTTTTAGTGCTAATTATTATGTTATTACAAATACTGTAATGGTATTTTGAGCATCATCTGCCCTTCCTGGGACGTGAATCCTGGTCTCCTCATTGTGAAGCTGAGAAACTAAAAACCAGCTTCTACTCCTGGCAATTTGTGTATCATGTACTCAGTAAATATAAATAAGAATAAATATTTTTATGATAATGTTTTCCACGTTTATATTTTTCTAAGTAGTACATCCATTATTTGTTAGTGTTTTCAAGTTAAATTTTAGCATCAACATAAAAACATTGTCCATCATATGATGAACGAAAGCCTGTTCACAGACATCACTTTGATCATAAGAATGTATGCATAATTATATGTGCATAATCTAATATTCATGTGCAGCATGTATTTCTGTACTACAGACAATGTTGTTCAGTGGGCAGGCAACATACCATGAACCTTGTAAGAAATGCAAAAGACGAAGAGCTGTGGTACCTCGTAGGTAATCCTGAATAATTGACTGGAAAATAATCAAAAACAACAAAAGATCAATATGTCTTTTCAGACTGGAGTCAAGATAGTGACTGATTTAAAGATGGTGGCGGGGCCCATTAAGAAATGGCCAGACAGGATGGTGTGGGGCCTGGAGACCATGAACCCAGAAATTATGTCACTGGAAGTGCTGGTCATCTGATCTGTAGGATAGAAAGGAGGAAAAGCATTAGGCAACAGCACCAGCTTTTGACTTGTGTGTAATAACTTGTGCAGACATATTAAGTGCCTGGGAACTTAGACATTCCATTTCAAATGAAGATGGAGATAGGTCTTGTAACCCAACCAAAGACGATATAAAATGTAAACATTCATCAATAATGCACTTACGTTTTGAATTCAAATGGAATAAAATTATGATTCATTGTTTGTTTGACTCTTAAATACAAGTTTACTAAATTTATCTGAGGCTTGATTGAACAATAGTCAAGCTAAAATTCTAATTTTTTGATTATATTGTCTAATTACGTAGAGAATTATCACCCACTTAAAAACTTGACAGATCATTTTCAGTTATTCAGTGTGTTGCCTCATATGTTAAAAGTGTCTTTAACAAAAATCAAAAAGAAAACTGACTAATACATTCGGTTCCTAAAATGAACCATCTTGATCATCTTCAATTCCACCATTCTGCTCAGATTATACTTTATAATGCTTTCTCATCTTTTAAGTGCAGGCATGTTGAACACTTTGAAAAGAATTTTGCTGCCACCTACTGAGTCATATAGTGTCCCTAGAAATGTCCTTAGTGAATTCTTATAGCTGAGATGTACACTGAAAACATCTGAACTTAGGTAAATATATTTACCTATTGTTGGCATATTTTGATCACCAATATTCATTAGTATTTAGTCACAACATTTTAGACAGTATTTATCTTTTTTGGTTTGTACTTGTTGTTTGGGTTCTATAGTTTTTATTCTATATATTATGTTAATATTAGGCTGTAAACATGCCCATTATGAGTGACTACAGATGCATATGTGCAAATGGCCTTGCGATCAACCCCATCCAGTGTTGGCTGCTTGTCTTTTGCTCATTGTAGGTGGAACTGTCTCTAGTACAGCTCCAAAGGGAGTTTGAAAATGGATGAATAGAGGTTAATATTTCACAGTTCGTCTTGTGTCAGTCCAGAAATATCCAACAGGATTCATTTACTTCTTGTAAAAGTTTAACCAGTGTAACTATATTTTCCTGATCCTTCTTGCTAAAAAACACTGTCATTGTTTTACAATTTGCTGGTTATCCACCAGTGTTTACAATTAATCAAACAAGTGTAGCAGTGTCTACAGGAAAACAAAATAACATTCACAAATTAGCTTAATCCAATTAGTGAACTAAACAATAATGAAGATACTGATATTTTATATACCTTAGGCTGTACATTACATAAAGTAAATGATTTTATTCACTTTGCTTATCCATCTTAACTTTTTCCTACAAAAAAGATACTTCTTAATATATTAAATTTGAATGTATTTAGCCATCAAAAATCTGCTTTTTCATTGTCTCTTTCTGCTTTCAGATGTATATACTAAAATGATAAGAAGTATAATTTGAATGCTAAGCTTGTTTCTTACACTTAAAGAGTTCAAAATACTATTACAATAGCACTGACAATGTGTACCAGCTGGAAGGATGAGTCCCCATAATGTAAATAAACAGTTTTGGTGCCAGATATAGAAGTTCCTATGAAAAGGGCAAGTCTGACAATGTGGCATATGAGTTCCAACTATTGTGACAACAGTAAGCTGTCATTTTAAGGACAGCCAGTTACCTAAAAGAGTGGTGTTAATGTCCGAGAATCCATTAGTATTTGGTCATGACAAACTTAAGTGTGGCCCTAAATTGGTTTCAAAGTGGAATGAGAAGACGACCTACAGGCTCTGCTTAAGAGTTGCTAGAGAATCAAAATGCTGAGATTCAGGATCTGGAATGGTGTTTGCAGCATCAGTACAGGAAGGAAAACAGCTGAGAGACTGCTACTTCTTCAGTACAACCACCATTTCTCCATCTGTTAAGGTCTGTTGTAAGGATAGTGAGCTACCTAAAACAGTGCTATAAAGAGTGAGAATCCATTGGTACTCGGTCCATTTGAGCACTGACACACTGCTACACTATATTATGTAAAAACTTTATTATCTGGAACTGTGCAAAAAAGTATCAGAATTTCAATTGCATTAACACTATTTAGTTAATAATAAAAGAAAACTACGCTACAAATACTGTACACTGGAAACAGGATTTTTGACATCCATATGCCATCTACAGGCTGCTGTGAAAATTACAATACATACATGCAAAGAAAAGTCAACAAACCAACATCTGCAATGGAAACAACAAACACTTGTCATTGATGTTCCCCATGTTCATCAGTGTAAAATAATAATTGACAAAAAAACATCAGTTTCAAACAGCAATGTTATTCGAAAATTTCATAACGAGGTTTTGCCTCATATCAAAACAGGTGAATGGTGGAGCCAAACAAGAAAAATTGAAATGAGCAAGAAAACAAACCGAAATAATCTTTTTTGCTTTTCCCATAGTAGTTGTTGCAAGTTAAAGGTAAGCATTTGGAACTTTTGGCACTTTTCCATATATCATAACCTGTGGCACCATGTCAAGCACTTATTAATTTGAAAAAGTAAGAACTCAATGTGTGTAAAGAAATTAATTTAGCAGAACTGAAATCCAAACACATGAATATTATATTTTGTGAAGTGATGCAATAGCCAGTTCTTCATAACTGTACTTTTCATATTGCATGTCATGCTATTTAGTAATACAATGTAACCTAATTTTCACTTAGACATGCTGAAATGATCATTAATGTGGTGTTACAATAATTAAGTATAAAATGTTACGCATATTGGTATGTGCCTTATTCTGCTCATGTTTCACATACATAATAGTATGTACTCTCTGAGATTTTGCTCAAAAACTTATGGAAGAAATAATTAGCATGAAACTGAAAGAAAACATACAAGTTTACAATAGTTTTTGCATATCATTTTCTTTTTCTATATTTGTTGTGAGCTAATTTGTAATTTTATTGAATGAGTGTCTAACTGGCACACCAGTATGAAATATATCATTGCATTGCATTTTTAGTTGCCTTTTCTGTTGGGTGAAACTGTGGTTTTTGTGACACTGAAGAGCTTGTTGGGCCAAGTAACTCATACTAGTACAAATATACTGTATTATGAAGTACAAAGTGTAAAACACTACTGATTATCTTACCTAGAGTCTAACCATTTTGAATAGATAATAAAACTGCCAATAATACTGAATAAGAACTGCCTTCCAGTGCAAAAATGAGTGTCACTTATATTACAGAGAATATGGAAATTATCTGATAAGATTTTACATACTTGACCCATTGTTTCCAAAAGTAATTTACAGTGCCTCTTCTGATACTATATGTATATATGTGTGGAGTACATAGGAAACCACTTGGATGGATAATTAGAACTCAAGAACACCCCTTCTTCTGGTTATGTGACTGCAAGATTCAAGTCTAACAGACATGCAGGACAGAACTCTGTCTCAGCTACTGTTACAGGCTTCCCAGAAGGTGGAAACAATGCAGCCTAGAGGCACAGAATATTGAGAAAAAAAAAAAATCAGAGACAAGCATAAAGGAATAAAACCTGTATACATGGTTTTTTACAATTACTTTCTGATTCTTGGTTAGCAGAGTGCTCCCAAGTAATCCTAAAACACTTGAAATCTCAGGGTTGCAATGCATATTTATTAATCAATTTACCCATCACAGAGGAGACCCAAACACCCACTGTCACTGTTTGAGGAAAAATTTTGAATAGAACCACCAATTAACCCAACATTTATGAGTTGTGATGCTGGTGGGTTTACCTCCAAGACAGAATGATATGTAAACTCCAAATGGGGTGAAGACACAGATCACTGGAACCATGAGGAAGGGCTGCCAGCAATTCCATCAGGACAGGTCAAGTTTGGGAGCATGCACTGGTACAGCATGTTGCTGCACTTGGCAACCCCCCCAGACAGTCCCACTCCCTGGAGCTGGAGAGACAACACGTTCCAGACGCCTACCCGGATGGGCCACTTCAAATTGCAGCACCATGCTAGTTCTAATCTCCAAAAGGCCTGGCCCCAATGACTTTCTGGCAGATTCTACTGTGGTTCCTGAGCATTTTTCCCCTTTCCCCTTCAGAATGAGAGCAGCCTTCCTATGGGCTGCTGCAGCAGAGCTACTTCCGCAAACAGCAGAAAGGATTCATGTCTGTTGTTTCAGGGCCGCATGAAGTTTTTGAGGTGGCTAGAATGCCAATCCTGCCACCAACCCCCAAGTTTTCCCTGCAAGTTGGAAGACCACTTGCAGGGCCAAATGCAGTCTAACATCCATCACTGTGTCACTATTATTAAAAAGTATAGTTATCAAGGGCTGCTTTTTCTGGGATGAAATACTATGGTGAGGACACACTGCAAAACTTGTTTTTACTTGCTGTATAGATATTTTAACAGACTAAGCTTTTTCAGAAAACAATTAATTTGAAACTTATTGGAGCACTGATTTCCAATTTTCTATTACAGGTAACACTAAATGAAACAGCTAATTTTGAATATCCAGTGTTGCTTTCAAGTCCATATGAAATAATTTCTATTTAGAGGGAAGATAATAGCGGGTGGCACGGTGGTGCAGTGGGTAGTGCTGCTGTTTCGCAGTTAGGAGACCTGGGTTCACTTCCTGGGTCCTCCCTGCGTGGAATTTGCATGTTCTCCCTGTGTCTGCGTAGGTTTCCTCCAGGTACTCCTGTTTCCTCCCACAGTCCAAAGACATGCAGGTTAGGCGCATTGGCGATTCTAAATTGTCCCTAGTGTGTGCTTGGTGTGTGTGTGTGTGCACCCTGCGGTGGGTTGGTGCCCTGTGTTGGCTGGGATTGGCTCCAGCAGACCCCCGTGACCCTGTAGTTAGGATATAGTGGGTTGGATAATGGATGGATGGGCAGATAATAGCAGCATTTTTAAAAGCCCCATTACTGTATATAATCTTAATGTACTATATATGTGACTGGATTACTGCTAGTCTGGTTTAACAAGACATGTCTTTTTAATAAACAAGAAGCATTATTTTAATATAATACAATGCAAAATAAATAAATAAACACTACGCAAATACGTTTAGGAAAACCAATCTGTTTCAAAGAATAAAGCACAATACATTTTGATAAATACCACCTGCATTTCAAAATAGGTAATCCACTTGAATCTAAGCATTTTTGGGATTAGCCAAATATTTGGTTGGCTTGCTGCTGGAAGAAGTGCTGGGAAGACCAAGAGGAAGCTCTTACTCTGTGGTCTGTGTGTGGATGCCAGTGCTGCAGTGCAGTGACAAAGACCCTGTGCTGTAAAAACTTGTGATTTTTCAAATGAGACATAAAAACCTAATGTCCTGACTCTCTGGTCATAACAGATCCCTGGACATCTTTCAAAAAGAGTAGGGTGTGCCCCAATGTCCCAGCTCGACTGCCCATCATGGCCTTGTCCATTCTGGCCCTCCATGATTATTTCCCATCTCTAATTCTCTCTCTCTCTCTCACACTCCACTACCTAATAGCTATAATGTGTGGGGAGTGTATTGGTGCAATAATGGCTGCAATCACATCATTCTGGTCGATGCTGCATATTGGTGGTGGCTGAAGTGGCTCCCCACCATCTATGTAAAGTGTTTTGAGTAGCTAAAAAAAGCACTATATAAATGTAATTAAATGGCAGGAAAAAAACTGAAAACAAAGTCAGATAAGGAATTCATTTATTTGTAACAATAAACTGATCAACAGTGGGTGCCACACAGCCCCAAACCCCCAGACACAAATGCACAGACAAGTTCCGGGTTCAAAATTAAGGTTATAGTAATTTAAGGAAATACCTCCGTAAAGCAATAATAACCACTTCTTTCTTCTCTCTGCTATTGCCAGATGAGTTTTCCTGGTCTCCTCTCCCCACTCCAATTTGCCTGGGCAAGGCAGTGCAGTTCCTTTAAGTCAAGACCCAGGAGTACTTTCAGTGCCAGGGCATCACCCAATGAAAGCACAGAAAGTAGGGAGTGTAACTCTCTGTAGCAGCCCCTGGTGCAACCTATGGACCCCAACAAGGTTGCCCCCATTGGACTACAGTACCACAGCCTTCCCTATGGGTGTCCAAATGGGTATTGAAGCCCAGGAATTGCTGCCATCAAGCAGGTCAGGGTACCATAAAGCCTTGATAATGAGCCTACCCCAATCTCTCTTTTGTATTGGCCTCCCAACTGGTTAAGGGAATGGGGGCCAGTTCTGGCAGTGACACCAGCCCATGTGGTTTGTCTATTACAAAACACAGAAACAACAATAGCTTCAGTTAAACTAGAAGTCCAAATACACTCAGAAATACCCTTGACTTGAACAGAAAAAGTATCAGGTGCAACTGCAATATGGGACTTAGTAAACAGTACAGGGTGGTCCAGATCTAATTATGCAGATCCAGATCATCTGGATGACTTTGATTTATGCAGGGACGATTCCAGTTCGGCGCGACAATGGTTCTTCATGTTGTCAGTTCGCACACTTCTTGATGATCCAGGATTTTTCGGGTGATTTTCTATGTAAAAAACTTAATAGGATCTAGCGTAATGAAAATTGCATAATTAGATCTGGACCACTCTATACAACAGAAAATGATTACACTAGTATTGGAATAAGCACCTGTCCTCTGTGATTCTGAACTTAAAAGGTACAAATGAATTTCATTTCAAGGCTAGATATATGAGATCTGGCCAAATGAAAACTGTATAAAATATATACACTGTATATATCATCACAAAGAAGTTATGGAACCAAGCACCTCCACAGTCCAAACTTACTTTTTTATCATTACATGAATACACCTCAAATCATTAAAACTTTTTTAATGTAAGAAAACACATGAATACATATAAAAATAAATGATACATATTTTAGGCCTTAATAAATATTTCCCATTCTGTCACATTACAAAATATTAGCAAAGTTAACTATGTAACACTGTAACTCAAAGACATTTCACTTTTTTGTATATGCAATAGTGGCCCCTGATGTAATTACGTTTGTATATATATATATATATATATATATATATATATATATATAAAGATTCCTTTCCAGGTACTACAATTAAATCAATATCCATCATGTGGTGTAATATATACAGTATATCACGTGCAAAGTTTTTACATTTGAATTAATGCATGAAGTACAACATTTCGTTACTCGCCCGCCCCCTATCGGACGTCTAGTCAGGTCCTCCGAAGCGCGACGGAAGTGACCGGCGCCCAGGCCCTTGCGAGTTTTTGGCGTGGGGAGGGGAAACACACTTCCATCCGGTTATTGGAGCTCCACTACCGAACGTCCTTCCAGGTGTGCAAGCGGAGCTTTCTTCATAGTATCTGAAAGATCAGAAAGGAAGAGGGGTATCAATACAGTCGCCTCCTTGAACACATCCTTCTGCGTAAATTACGAGGGACACTCTATCCGCCAAGCATAATCAAGAGGCCGGTTTGCCTCTGCGGCGTGTCAGGTACGTACAGCTATCAACGACTTCAGAGACTCCGTGCACCGTCTGGGGCACGTCGGAATTGGGCTCCATATAGTGACGTGTCACGACAGAGGAGCACACATGCATTTTTTCAAAATGTACTCACAAACACGGCTGAGGTTGACGAAAAGGAAGGAGGAGGTGGACAGACTCGATTGAAGGTTGTTAGAAATCTTCACTACGTTCTGCCCTCTTTGTTCACCGTGTGACTCGACTTGCCGTATTTGCCCTCCAGTGGGAAGGCTGGACTCGAAGCTAGCACACTACCTCAGCTAGTGTCCCAAACTGCGCAGCTAGCTCTGTACTGGCTTGCGTTGCTTGCCATACATTCTCTACTCTGGCTGTCCTCTCGCCTTCCACAATTGACTATTGACGCCTGATTTTCTTGAATTGACGAAAAGATCCGCCGCATCCCCTTTTAGTTACACTACGCCGTTATCGTATCACATTAACAAATGCGTATTAATTAATCGCATTTCAATGCCCAGTTATCTTTTGTCCAGTGAATGGGGGTATCGAGTGCTAATCTGAAAGGTCTGAACAACTTGATTCAGAGAAACGTGACGTTACCCTATTTTATTGTTTCGTTTCTGCCTTAACTTATGGATACCACTTATTAGATCGCATTGAAGGGATTCATTTAATTGTATTACTGGCAATTGTGAATGGCCAGTGTGTCGTTAAAGCTCTGCTGTCGTGTTAATATTGGTTTGTAATTGTATATGGTAAAGGTCCTTCTTTATTTTACACTATTCTACATGTTGATCATAGGTGAATGTCAGTTGTTTATTAGAACTGTTATTAATCAGATGTAATCGTAATTATTTTTTAAATCGTATGACGTTGTGATGAATGGACAATGTGTCAAGAACCATAGGTTTACCCGAGTCCAAAGCATAAAAGTAGCAAGTTGCCTAGAAGTTATTTCACTTTGGTAGGCGTGATAACATGGAGATTACACATTTGTTTTCCAGCTTTCGGTTTAGTTCTAATAGTAATTTCTGTATTCATTGTTACAACTGTGTGACCTCGTGGTTAAGCAGTTATTCTTGTAATCAGAAAGACTTTAAAAAAAAAAAAAAAACAAATCCCACCTTTAGCTCCTTGTGCAAATGTAACCCACACTTGATCTAATTCTCAGAATGTGTGCTGAGATAAATGGTACTTGTAAGGAATACTGAGGTATAGTTTGCCACATTATTAATTTAAAAATGGTTAATTCATGTTGCTTTGTATATGGTACTGACAATCTGGACTGTGCTTTGTGCTCCTTGTGGGCACCTTGGCTGGATGTTCTCCTTAACACGGAAAATTTATTTACTGCATTGAGATTCTGATTCTTCAGGATTTCAAAAAAACAGAACAGGTGTTGTAGGCTCTTTGTTACCCCTGAAAACTCTCATCTACTTATTAGTCTGTTGCAGCACTTTCCCACGTTTGGGATGGTGTTTTTCAGCTTCTATACAATTCTAATATCAGGCAGCTTTGTTTATTAACAACAATGTCTAAAAGGTGATGAAAAAAGTTAATATTTAATTATGGGAGATTTATGTGCCTAATAAATCCCAGCACTAAAACTCCAAATACTATAAGCCATGCCTTATGTTGTCTGTCGTACCATATTTCCTTCTTGGTGATAGTCCTTTTCTGATTTAAACACACGTCCTTTTTTCTAAGCAGATTCACACAATAGCATGGATTTGTGCTGAAGCTTCCAGTGGTTGCATGTAATATGCAAGTGTTGGCAGGTAGACTATGCAGGCTCATTATGCAGCTTTTTCAAACCTAATCTATAATTGATGTGACTGCTGCTTAACAAAATGTACTATATAACTTTAATCCTGAAAATAAATTTTCTCTGCATAGTGATCATACACCCTTGTTTTTTGTATCTACCATGTGGATAAGTACACAAATGTCTTTACAGTTCCTGTGATCAATGTAAATGTAACAACTGCTTTAAAGTTTTTTCCGTAATGGAAAAACACCCGAACATAGCTTTCAGATCCATGGTATTACTGAAAAAGCTACGTATCAGTTTCATGCATACAGTAAATGTGGCTGTGCATGTCCATTCATGAAGGAGAAGGACACAGCTAAACAGTAATCGGTGCCAAGACATTCTTAAAGATTGTTTCTGAGCTGCCTAGTTTTGCCAGGGTATTCAATGTAAAATTACCACATTGTGTCTTGTTAATAATTAATTTCCAAAATATGAGAGGAATCCTGTTTATATTTATTTTTAAGCGCATTTTGAAGTTTCTTTCTTACTATGCAAAATGAGTCTTGGTAAACTTTTATTGTTACTGTTTAGTCTAACTTTTGGATCATGGGCCCATATAAAGCAGTTCTCAATGCCTCTTTTTTTTTCATAGACTATTCCAATTCACATGAATTTTGCAGCAATATTCAGTCACAGTAATCTTAACGAGTTACTTGTCATGTACTTTCACATACTTAGTGACACAATCTTTGATTTTCTTTTTTTTTTAAGTCGTGGATGTGGGCTTGTGTGCATGTTAAAACTGACAACCATTGAGAGCTCACCCAGACGTACAATGTATATAATGCAGCTATGAGGAATAAGGAACTTGAGTGTTTTGAACCTCGCAGATAAAAGACAAGCTATTTTGTATGATGTTGCATTTTTTGAGGTACTAAAGCATAGGGATTACAACTGAACTTGCCATACCTGTCAAGCTTTCAAATAGGCACCGGCTTCATCAGGCTCGACTTTATTAGTTGTCAGAATAAGGGGAAAGCTTGCAATATTTTGGAAATGTGAAATTGTGCTGGAAAGTCTTTACTCAGCTGTATAATTTGACCTTCATAGTCGTCAAGTTTGACGTTTCCACCAGCTGGAAGTTGTTTAGTGTGTTCTGTAATGTGACCTCAGTTTTACAAAGCTTTTGATTAGTAATTTAATAATTATAGATTAGAAGCCTAATACCAGATTTATTCGTGCTTATGTGCACAAATCATGGCTGCCACGTGTTCCAAGAGCTCTTTGGACGTGACCTCTGAGCATGTCAGAAATTAATGCAACACATGCATGGGTTGCAGTAACAACAAAAATTTGGGTGCTGTGTGTGTTCAAGTTTTGGTATGTGATGTCAGCATCGTTGTGTACTATCAACATCTCCATAATGACAGACTGGCCTGTCAGTAGAGCTGGCAGCAAATTGGATGTGGAAATGTGCAAGATGAAATGGAAGCAAATTTGAGACAGATACGTTGGTGCAAAGCAAAAAATGTTTGAGAAAAGAAGTGGGTATTTGGCCATTGCAAGATAACGCATTGTGACAGGAAGCTGCATTGTAGCTCGGAAAAGGATCAATGTATGTGCTTCAATGTTTGATGAATGGTTTGATACGATGAAGCAAATAATCAAACATAAATGTTGACATATGAAAGTATAGTGGTGCTTTTCTTTTTTCATTTCTTGCATAGGTAATACAAGCGTCACAAAAGTATCGTAATGACACAATACATCTTTTGTGTCGCTGTTGCTCTCTTTTTTGCACCTTCGCAACAGCTTCAGAAAACAAAGAAATTTTATCTTCAGCATCTTTCTTCCCTCTACCTACAACACAGTGAAACCTGACATTGTTTTCTCACTGTGATGATGTCTTGTACTGTCACCTGGTGGAATGCTACAGATTTACATAAAGTTCACACACAAGTATAGAAAGTACACGGCTTGCATAGCAACAGTGTTCGCAAGCATTCACATCGTGTAGGATTAAATATATCTTTGCCCTTAGTCACGAACACATCTTATTACACATTGTGTAGGATAAAGTATATCCTTGCCCTCAGTCATGAACACATCCTATTTTGTTTAAGATAAACATTTAGGGTAAAGATATACTGTACCTTATAAAAAGAAATCCCGAAAAAATGTTGCAGTATTTATTTGTGTAAAAACTTCTTAACAGTTGACGTACTATAAGTACTTGTAATATTTCATCAAAACTGTCCGTAAATACATTAAGCACAGTTCCTTTTCATCGTGAATATTACCCCAAAGTTTTTAACAAATGCAGTTAAAGAAATGTATATTTGTTTTGTGTACAAGTAAGTTAAATAATTTTCTAAGAGCTAAGGGGCTGGCCTGTGGTCTTGTGGTTTTCAAATTAAGACCTTATTCCCTAGGTTACATTAAATACCTTTTTATAACATTTGTTGAATTCTTGATGTCCTTATTAATATTCTAACTTGTGATCTTGAAATCTACTTAAATTGATATTTCCACTATAGTGTTTTTATTTGCTTTATAATGGCATTAAAAAAAACTGCAAATGTGTACCACTGTTTCCTGTAAATGTTTTCTTTATATATTTATAAATACATATATATTTTTTTTATTTTAAATTAACAGGTTGCTGACTGTTTCTATAGCCTTTCCTACTATTTGTTGTTAAGGGAGAGGTAACACTAACATTGCTAACAGCATCCGAGGCAAAAAGCCCTCGATGAACGGGCACCGGACTGTGAGAAATCGGAACCGGGATCAGGACCGGAATGTGGATGCAGTATGTCGGCCACATGTAGCATCTGGAGGCAGCAGTGGTGGAGGGAGGGGGAACTGTATCTTAAGGAAATTGATCCAATTACCATCTCCTCCCTTGACACGTCACCAGCTCAAGAGACTTGAAGAACATCGCTATAGCAGTGCTGGCCGCTCATTACTGGAACCTTTCATGCAGCACTATTGGGAATGGCTGGTCCGCCAAGTGCCTGCTTGGATGGCACCAAACCTTATTACCATTGTAGGCCTCATCATTAACATGATTACAACTCTGGTCCTGGTTTATTACTGTCCCACAGCTACTGAACAGGTAAACAATTGTATCTTTCAACATCTTTGCAAATTGGTGTTCCTTTACTAAGTGTGCCTAAATGTGGATTATGTCATTATTAACTTAGAGGTTATTGATTTAAATTTTGTTATACCTACACACACTTCTGTAAGTATATATGTATGTGCGGGTGTGTGTGTGTGTGTGTATATACAGTATACAGTCATATGAAAAAGTTTGGAAACCCCTCTTAATTCTTCGGATTTTTGTTTGTCATTGGCTGAGCTTTCAAAATAGCAACTTCCTTTTAATATATGACATGCCTTATGGAAACAGTAGTATTTCAGCAGTGACATTAAGTTTATTGGATTAACAGAAAATATGCCATATGCATCATAACAAAATTAGGTACATAAATTTGGGCACCCCAACAGAGATATATCAGTACTTAGTTGAGCCTCCTTTTGCAAATATAACAGTCTCTAGATGCCTCCTATAGCCTTTGATGAGTGTCTGAATTCTAGATGGAGATATTTGTGACCATTCTTCCATACAAAATCTCTCCAGTTCAGTTAAATTTGATGGGTGCCGAGCAGGGACAGCCTGCTTCAAATCATTCCATAGATTTTTGATGATATTCAAGTCAGGGGACCGTGATGGCAATTCCAGAACATTGTACTTCACCCTCTGCATGAATGCCTTTGTAGATTTCGAACTGTATTTTGGGTCATTGTCTTGCTGGAATATCCAACCCCTGTGTAACTTCAACTTTGTGACTGATGCTTGAACATTATCCTGAAGAATTTGTTGACATTGGCTTGAATCTGACCCTTGACTTTAGCAAAGGCCCCAGTCCCTGAACTAGCCATACAGCCCCACAGCATGTTGGAACCTCCACCAAATTTGACAGTTCTTGGAATGCGGTGTTCTTCTTCCACCATGCAAAGCACTTTTTGTTATGACCAGATAACTCAATTTTTGCCTCATCAGTCCAAAGCTTGAATCTGGCTTGTCTAAATGAGCATTTGCATACTACAAGCGATTGTGCAGAGTGCAGAAAGGGCTTCATTCTCATCACCCTGCCATACAGATGTTCTTGCAAATTGTGCTGAATTTTAGAACGATGTACAGATACACCATCTGCAGCAAGATGTTCTTGCAGGTCTTTGGAGGTGATCTGTGGGTTGTATGTAACCATTCTCGCAATCCTGCGCATATGCCGCTCCTGTATTTTTCTTGGCCTGCCAGACCTGGGTTTAACAGCAACTGTGCCTGTGGCCTTCCATTTCCTGATTACATTTCTTACAGTTGAAACTGACAGTTTAAACCTCTGAGATAGCTTTTTGTAGCCATCCCCAAACCATGATACTGAACAATCTTTGTTTTCAGATCTTTTGAGAGTTGCTTTGAGGATCCCATGCTGTCACTGTTCAGAGGAGAGTCAAATGGAAGCACAACATGCAATTGACCACCTTAAATACCTTTTCTTATGATTGGACACACCTGTCTTTGAATGAAGTTCAAGGCTTAACGAGCTAATTGTTGTGTTACGTGGGTAACATGAATGGTTAGTTAGTGATAAACAATGTTATTTAAGGATTTCTTTTAGATGGGCATTACCCATAATAAAACATCTTTTCGTAATAGCTTATGCAATTGCTGCTAAGCTCATGCAAGAAAAAAAAGGCTATTGCACACTTTTATTTTTCTATATGCACATTTTAGTTTTGTGAATGTTTTTTGTGTTCTGAATGTTAAGAGATTTTTTGATTTACCCAACATTTTTTTGACTATTTAGTAATACACAGTATATTTTATATTTATATGTATGTGTGTATATATTTGAATATATATATATATATATATATATATATGTGTGTGCGTGTGCATATATCAAATGAGAACGCCATCAACAGACACTTGGACATAAATCCAGCAAGCAAGCAAACTTAAGAAGAACATGTTCATAATAAACTAGCAAAATACCCGTGCTTCGTAGCGGAGAAGTAGTGTGTTAAAGAAGTTATGAAAAAGAAAAGGAAACATTTTAAAAATAACGTAACATGATTGTCAATGTAATTGTGTAATTGTTTTGTCACTGTTATGAGTGTTGCTGTCATTCATATATACATATACACACATATAAACATATATACATATAAACACATCTATATATATATATATATATATATATATGTATATATATATATACATACATACATATACATATACACACACACACACACATCTACATATATATACAGTACAGGCCAAAAGTTTGGACACACCTCCTCATTCAATGTGTTTTCTTTATTTTCATGACCATTTACATTTGTAGATCCTCACTGAAGGCATCAAAACTATGAATGAACACATGTGGAGTTATGTACAAAAGGTGAAATAACTGAAAACGTTTTATATTCTAGTTTCTTGAAAATAGCCACCCTTTGCTCTGATTACTGCTTTGCACACTCTTGGCATTCTCTCGATGAACCTCAACAGGTAGTCACCTGAAATGGTTTTCACTTCACAGGTGTGCCTTATCAGGGTCATTTAGTGGAATTTCTTGCTTTATCAATGGGGTTGGGACCAACAGTTGTGTTGTGCAGAAGTCAGGATAGTTGGATGATCATTTATTTTTCACCAGAACAATGACCCCAAACACACCTCCAGGCTGTGTAAGGGCTATTTGACCAAGAAGGAGAGTGATGGAGTCAAATGTCATGAAAATAAAGAAAACACATTGAATGAGGAGGTGTGTTCAAACTTTTGACCTGTACTGTATATACAAATATCAACATATATACACACATACATACATACACACACATATACATATATACATACACTAGCAAAATACCCGCGCTTCGCAGCGGAGAAGTAGTGTGTTAAAGAAGTAATGAAAAAGAAAAGGAAACATTTTAAAAATAACATAACATGATTGTCAATGTAATTGTTTTGTCATTGTTGTGAGTGATGAGTGTTGCTGTCATATATATATATATATATATATATATACACACACACACACACACAGTCTTTGGGGTGCGAACAACTGTTGCTGGGGGTGCCAGAATCCATAAAGGAAGAAAAATGAAAAACATTATTTGTACAAAATCTTAATTTATTTATCCATTCCTAAATAATTAAATGGCAGGCTATTTCGTATCAGTGCAATACGCTGTTTGTTAAAACGGATGACTCCCGCTCTTACGTGCAAGTCTGCTGGATATTATGAACTATCGTTTCTGTTCAAGTTCTATTTAAATTTTAAATAGAAGGAATTTTTATTTAGTCAACAGAATATTATTCCAGAATAAATCAACTCAAACCTTAAATAACTTATATTTTTCTCTCCATAAAAATATATCCTGTCTAAATTATACAAGTTAGAAATAAAGTAAATGTTAAAAGAACAAACATTCAAATTTCTTTACTCTTATGTAATTTTATATAAAAATAAACTTAAATTTTAAATATCCCAAAAGATTTTGCTCTCCATAAAAATATATCCTGTCAAAATTATACAAATTCAAATATGAACATGGTGCATAACAAAACCTGGAAATATAAATAAAATTTGTTCTTTTCAGCAATAACAAATCAAATCATTCAGTTGTCTTTGCTCTTATGTCATTTTATCAGATTTGGACGCCTGGCATCTTTTTTTGGCAACAAGTTCATTTATGTTTGGTGTGAGGTTCTGTGTTGTGGAGATTCTCAGGATGGACTGCAGGTGCTCATCAGTGAGGCGACTCCTGTGTGCTGTTTTGTTAGTCTTCATGACTGAGAAGAGCTTCTCACACAGATATGTGCTACCAAACATGCACAAGGTTCGAGCCACATGTAGACGGAGCTGGAGCATTTCTGCGTGAATGGAGTGAATAAACTGTGCGGGCCGTGCAGTATCGTACTTTGCCTTCAGTGTGCCATTACACTGCAGCTCAATCACCGCCATCTGAATCTGCACAGGCGCAGTTTCCACATTGAGTTGCGAAACAACTCAAAATTCTTTTTTTGTTCTTCAAAGCGCCGTGCGAACTCAGTGCGCTCAGTTTATCAGCAATATGCGTATTTGGGAACACCGTTGTGCCGATTTGGTTCAACATTACTTGGCAACAGGAAAAGTGGGGCAAGTTGCACTGGTGTATTTGTGTCTCCCATAAAAGTAGCTTCACTTGAAATCACTTTGTGATTTTGCACGGTAAAAACGTCTGCTGAAGTGTCAGATTCTTCTTTAACTCTTCTGCTTTCTGTATCTTGTGCATTGCATTCAGGTCTTTCAGGTTATCTTGATGTTTTGTCTCATAGTGCCATCTTAGATTAAATTCTGTAATTACAGCCACATTAGCTCCACAAATGAGACACACGGGTTTACCGGCAATGTCAGTAAACATATACTTAGCCTCCCATCGGTTTTAAAGTCTCTGTGTTCAGAGTCCCCTTTTCTCTTGGCATCGTGTGGGCTAGCTTCGCAATAACTTGCAGCATCATAAGCTAGACTTGATTAACGTGTAAGTGTTCGGCAAGGCAGCTGAAGCGCTGCATTATGGGATCTGTAGTTTATTGTGTTACCAGCGCTTCATATCCCCGGGCCATTAATAACAATAATATATAAAATGATCTCGCGGGCCAGATTTAATTACACGCCGGGCCGGATGTGGCCCGTGGGCCTTGAGTTTGACACATATGGACTAAATAGAACTTGAAAAATATATTTTTTCGAATGTGATCGCGCAATTCAGATCGAGTTGACGCGCACTACAGTACATCGAGCCCGCGTGCCTCAATAAGTTACCCTCCCCTCGCTCTTACTTTTTTACCGTTCATCTAATGAATACACTGAGTATGGCTTTACCAAAACAATCATTGATCGCGAATAAAGTATCCATTATTCATAAAGCTTCAATTGGTGATCTGTCTTTCTGCGTTAACCGCATATTTTTTCATACGTCTCAAACCAAGGGGATGCGAAGGTAAAATGAATAAAATGCATGCGTATATACTCAGTGAATTCCCTCTCGGGAATCGAACCTCGGATGTTGGCGCTAGAGGCAAAGCCTCTACTATTGCGCCGGCGCGTGGCTTATCTATTTGAGCGTAGCAGTGTAATTCGGTTTTTGTTCGGCACTCTTTGGAACTGTTGCTTTTTGTCTGCGCACTGCGTCAGTTCACGTGAGCTGCTGAATATGGTTTTATATGTCACTTGCTCGCTTCTAATTGTTTCGCTGCCTTCTTAAAATTATATAATGCATGTTTTCTTAAGCGCTTTTTGAAGATCTTCCTGGTTTTCTACGCATGCGTAATAACGTGGGAGGCGTGATGATGTCACACGAAACTCCGCCCCCCATGGCTTTCGAGCTCCAACTCCATTGGATTAAATGGAGAAAAATAGCTTCTAGTTATGACCATTATGCGTAGAGTTTCGAAATGAAACCTGCCCAACTTTTGTAAGGAAGCTGTAAGGAATGAGCCTGCCAAATTTCAGCCTTCTACCTACACGGCAAGTTGGAGAATTAGTGATGAGTGAGTGAGGGCGGGCTTTGCCTTTTATTAGTATAGATACAGATAAATATACATATATATACACACATACACATATATATATGTGTGTGTGTATGTATGTATATATATATCTATACTAATAAAAGGCAAAGCCCTCACTCACTCACTGACTCACTCACTCACTCACTCACTGACTCATCACTAATTCTCCAACTTCCCGTGTGGGTGGAAGGCTGAAATTTGGCAAGTTCATTCCTTACAGCTTCCTTACAAAAGTTGGGCAGGTTTTATATCGAAATCCTACGCGTAATGGTCATAACTGGAAGCAGTTTTTCTCCATTTACTGTAATGGAGATGAGCTTCAACGCCGTGGAGTTTCGTGTGACATCATCACGCCTCCCACGTAATCACGCAGTACATAGAAAACCAGGAAGACCTCAAAAAAGAGCTGAAGAAAACTGGCATTATATAATTGAGAAGGCAGCGAAACAATTAGAAGTGAGCGAGTGACATATACAACCATATTCATGAGTTCTGCTACTTCGGAAACAAAGCACGATGTAAACCTACACTTTAAATTAAGTTCATAGACAGGCTGCCGCTGGCGTTTGTAATTTAGTGCCTGCCCATATAAGGCCATCCGTCAGCGGCAATCCAATAGCAAACTGCCACGGGTAAATATTCACGGGTGAAGGACTGTGCTTATGGAGAGGAAGATGAGATGGTCAGGGTGGTGTTTGACACAAACTCAGCGAAACTGCTAGAGAAAGTTTTAAGTGCCAGGACTAAGGTAACATTAAATACAGCTATGGACATAGCACGAGATGGCACCAGCACAGCTGGGAACCTTCGATGCATGTACACCGAGTGGCTCACGTGAACTGACGCAGTGCACAGATAAAAAGCAACAGTTCCAAAGAGCGCTGAACAAAAACCGAATTACACAATTGAAAAGGCAGCAAAAATATGAAGCGCCTGATAAGCATATTCATAAATCCAGCTACTGCGGAAACAAAGCACACGGTGGAAAAAGTCAATGTCCCGCTAAAGGAAGACAGTGTAAAAACCTGTGCATGCAGTGTGTCAGGTCTCAGATAAAGAAGAAGACGAGCTGTTTATTGATGCAGTAAGAAACGAATCGATGAATGAAACCTGTCCTCTTTACAACGATTGACAAACACGGAATGTAACTTGAACACAACACATCCTACAAATACGAACCTGATTGAAAGAAATAATGATAATCAAATCCTTGATGACAGCAACACTCAGTAACACTCACAAAACAAATACTGTATATTGACAGTCATGTTACGCTATTTTTAAAATGTTCCCTTTTCTTTTCTAGCTTTTTAACACACTACTTCTCCGCTGCGATACGCGGCCTGTCTATGAACTTAATTTAAAGTGTAGGTTTACATCGTGCTTTGTTTCCGAAGTAGCAGAACTCATGAATATGGTTGTATATGTCACTCGCTCGCTTCTTATTGTTTCGCTGCCTTCTCAATTATATAATGCATGTTTTCTTCAGCGCTTTTTTGAGGTCTTCCTGGTTTTCTATGTACTGCGTGATTACGTGGGAGGCGTGATGATGTCACACGAAACTCCGCCCCCACGGCGTTGAAGCTCATCTCCATTACAGTAAATGGAGAAAAACTACTTCCAGTTATGACCATTACGCGTAGAATTTCGATATAAAACCTGCCCAACTTTTGTAAGGAAGCTGTAAGGAATGAACCTGCCAAATTTCAGCCTTCCACCTACACGGGAA
The DNA here is from genome assembly GCF_016835505.1 of Polypterus senegalus. Taxonomy (NCBI): domain Eukaryota; kingdom Metazoa; phylum Chordata; class Cladistia; order Polypteriformes; family Polypteridae; genus Polypterus; species Polypterus senegalus. The sequence continues at coordinate 225,384,962 of NC_053156.1, read as the reverse complement.
GTTGGAGAATTAGTGATGAGTGAGTGAGTGAGTGAGGGCTTTGCCTTTTATTAGTATAGAGATATATATATATATATATATATATATATATATATATACAACATCACTCACAACAGTGACAAAACAATTACATTGACAATCAGGTTACGTTATTTTGAAATGTTTCCTTTTCTTTTTCATTGCTTCTTTAACACACTACTTCTCCGTATATACATATATATATACATACTGTGGATCTACATATATATACATATCTATATATATATATATATATATATATATATATATATATATATCTATATATATATCTACATATATCTATATATATATCTACATATATCTATATATATATATCTACATATATCTATATATATATATCTACATATATATAGTGTATATAGCAAAATCCCCGCTCTTCGCAGCGATGAAGAACTGCTTTTAAATTTTTATTAAGAAGAAAAGAAAACCTTTTTATACTGAGGGAAAATATACCAATAACTATCTGTTAAGGATCTCTTTGTATAGCACGTTGTCAGTTCAGCAGTCCGGTTATAATATGACCAAGCTGTACACTGAGATTACTTTTGAGAATGCAACGTATAGTTTTGTCCAGGAGGAAAGCAATGTTGCCTCAAATCAATGGCAACCTTTTGTAGGGTGTGTCCCTGAGACTTATTAATTGTCATTGCGAAGCAGAGCCTTACTAGAAATTTGAGGCATTTGAATTGAAATGGGAGATCAGAGGGTATAACGGTGATGCCAGGAATACATTCAGAGTGTGGCGCTCTGCTGTTTTTTGTGTAGCTGCCTTCACACAGCTTCTTTGCTGCTTTCTAAACGAACGCCATATAAGGCCATCGTTTCTCCTTGCTTCGTGGTTCTGTACTGTTTTATTGTTCGTTTATGACGATTCTTATAGTTATTGTGTAGCTATTCGAGACTTACTTTACTGTTCAGGTACCCATTTCCTTTATGTAATCTGCGGCTTGTACTGTTATTTTTGTTCATTTATTATGATTATAGATATTTATTGATTCCCTTCTTTAGCTGACTGCCTGTTCATATAAGACGCTCCGCTGGTTTTTTGTGAAACAGCCTTTACACAGCTTCTCCGCTGTTTTATAAATGAACGACATATAAAGCCATCACCTTGTCGATTGTGTAATACGTTTTTAAAACAGGTTTGATGCATGGAAGTTATCACTCGTACTGCGTTCAGTCAGTTCACGTGAGCTGCTCTCTTGTGTGATGTTGCGATGTCCACGGCTTTATTTAATGTTAGCTAAGACCCGGCACTTAAAAGTTTCTCGATACAGCAATTTTAACTCCGTTACAAAGTGATCCAAAGTCTCGTTTATACCTTGTGCCTTCTCGTTAAACTTGTATCTCACGAATAAAGTATTCGGCATTTTTCTTCAGCGCTCTTTGGGAGCTCTTCCTTCTTTTCTACGTACTGCGGTCACAGTCAGTTCACGTGATTACGTTTGTTGGCGTAATGATGTCACACGCAGCTCTCGAGCAAACATCCATTACAGTATATGGAGAAAAATAGGTTCCAGTTATGACCATTGCGCGTAGAATTTCGAAATGAAGTGAGTGAGTGAGTCAGTCAGTCAGTCAGGGCTTTGCCTTTTATTAATATAGACTATGGGCTGGCACTCAATTACGTGGGGCGTGATGACGCGACACGCAACTCCTCCTCTCACGGTCATCGAGCTGCAGTCTATTACAGTAAATGGACGAAAAAATAGGTTCCAGTTATGACCATTACGCGTAGAATTTCGAAATGAAACCTGCCCAACTTTTGTAAGTAAGCTGTAAGTAATGAGCGTGCCAAATTTCAGCCTTCTACCTTCACGGGAAGTTGGAGGATTAGTGAGTGAGTGAGTGAGTGAGTCAGTCAGGGCTTTGCCTTTTATTAGCATAGCTATATATACACACATATAAATATATATAGATATATACACACACATATACACATACATACATATATATATATATATATATATATATATATATATATATATACACACACACACATTCACATATATACATATACACATACATACATATACACATATACACATATACATACATATCTACATATACATATATATTATATACCCTTTGGGGTGCGAGCAGCTGTTGCTGGGCATGCCAGAATCCATCGAGGAAGAAAACAGAAAAACATTATTTGTACAAACTCTTAATTTATCTATCCATTCCTAAATAATAAAATGGGCAGGCTATTTCGTATCAGTGCAATACGCTGCTTGTTGAAACGGATGACTTCCGCTCTTGCGTGCACGTAGTGCTGCTTGGGCATTATGAACTATCGTATCTGTTCAAGTTCTATTTAAATTTTAAATATAAGTAATTTTTATTTAGTCGACAGAAATATCTTTGGTAGGAATGTAAGTTAAATTTAGTCATCATTGCATATATTTTTCTTCACCATAGAAATGTAAAGACTAAATTCAACTTAAATTCCTACCAAAGATATTTCTGTCGACTAAATAGAACCTACTTATATCCAAATAGAACTTGAAAAGATACATTTTTTCGAATCTGAGGGCGCATTTTAGATCGACTTAATGTGCACTACATTGAGCCCCGTGCTATTGTGCTGTGGCCTGCCTGCCTCAATAAGTCACCGTCGCTTCGCTTTTAATTTTTTACCGTTCATTTAATCAGGGGCCTCTCTACAGTTTTGTTTATTTTCGGGTTGTAATGTTCATTAAATTTACGTATCATCTGGTCCATTGGCGGACCGTGCATCTCGCAACTAGGCATTCAGCACTGCTCCGTCTGAATCAACCCGCCCCTCAAAAACTAATTTATAGTTATAAAAACCATCTTAATATGCGGAAATACAGTATAAAGAGCTGCTGTATCGCAGACAGATAACTCCTGTAGCCACAATAAATGCCTTTATTGAATCGACAAACCAGGGGTGAAGAATTTCCTTTCTACTGCAGCCACAACCGCGACACACATAAAAAACATCAATAATAACTCATAAACTTGCAATATTATTTAGTAAAATCGCAACATTTTACTCACCAAAAATTTGGATTATTTGTTAACAAAATCCATCCTCCTCTCTTTCCTCAAAAACGGTTCAATCATTCTGTCATACGGATTATCCGTGCGCCTCGGTTCCATTAAAAAGTCCCTTTCTATCGCCATCGAAGCTTATGCTGAAAGTCGAACCTGCGGCTTCTATCCAGTCAATAGGTCTGAATACGGTGACGTTGCCATACGCCTGCTAGAGGGCCGTACTGACACCAACTCAAAATCTGATTGGTTGAAGCAACAGGTTAATCGACATTTATTCTGTGTTAGAGTGCCTCCACAACAGATTGTGAAGTCCTCTCTGCCTGGCAACAAATGATGGCTGAAATGTGATTGGTTAAATGCTTTAATACGAAAATAAATGCCTGGAAGCAGCACAACCATTGGAAAAGCTATGAAAGGAAGCAGACAGACTATTTGGAATTATTTAATAAGTATTCATGGACAAAATATAATTAACATCAGTTTGTGATTCAGATATTTCTACTTATGAATATGCTAAGCATAGTCCTTCACCCGCGAATATTTACCTTATATAGGCAGGCACTCAATTACGTGGGAGGCGTGATGATGCGACACGCAACTCCGCCTCCTATGGCCATGGAGCTTCAGTCTATTACAGTATATGGACGAAAAAATAGGTTCCAGTTATGACCATTACGTTTAGAATTTCGAAATGAAACCTGCCCAACTTTTGTAAGTAAACTATAAGAAATGTGCCTGCCAAATTTCAGCCTTCTACCTACACGGGAAGTTGGAGAATTAGTGATGAGTCAGTGAGTGAGTCAGTCAGTCAGTCAGGGCTTTGCCTTTTATTAATATAGACTATGGGCTGGCACTCAATTACGTGGGAGGCGTGATGACGCGACACGCAACTCCTCCTCTCACGGTCATCGAGCTGCAGTCTATTACAGTAAATGGACGAAAAAATAGGTTCCAGTTATGACCATTACGCGTAGAATTTCGAAATGAAACCTGCCCAACTTTTGTAAGTAAGCTGTAAGGAATGAGCCTGCCAAATCTCAGCCTTCTACCTACACGAGACGTTGGAGAATTAGTGATGAGTCAGTCAGTCAGTGCTTTGCCTTTTATTAGTATAGATAAAACTTTACAACCAATAACCCCCCAATCACACTGATTTAGTCCCCCCACGTAATTTTTTCTATATATTATTGCCTTTGATTCTTGTAAATCTAAGCATGATCCTCTGAGGGTCCCTGGCAGGGGCTGAAAGCTCAGGAATAAAAAAAATACATGATTCTCCCTTTTGTGGATCTCCAGCTGCAAATATACACAGTCCCAGTATATATCTATACTAATAAAAGACAAAGCCCTCACTGACTCACTCACTGACTGGTGTGGCGGAAGTGCTGAGGTCCAGGGTCACCAAGGCATTGGAGCGCCCCCTGGCGGGAACCACGGGTCCCTACAGGGTTGGGCTTCCAAGCCCTCTACCCATGGCTCCAAAAGCAACCAGGAAGGCAGCCCCCACGTGATCCAGGGTGGGCATTGACCCTCTTCCGGTCCCTCAAGGTGTCCCGGCCGGGTTGTTGCCCCTGGCATCCCTGACAATTTATATATCTATACTAATAAAAGGCAAAGCCCTCACTGACTCACTCACTGACTGACTCACTGACTCTTCAACTTCCCGTGTAGGTAGAAGGCTGAAATTTGGCAGGCTCATTCCTTACAGCTTCCTTCCAAAAGTTGGGCAGGTTTTATTTCGAAATTCTACGCCTAATGGTCATAACTGGAAGCTATTTTTCTCCATATACTGTAATGGAGTTGAGCTCGAAAGCCGTGGGGGGCGGAGTTTCGTTTGACATCATCATGCCTCCCACGTAATCACGTGAACTGACTATCAACGCAGTACGTAGAAAACCAGGAAGACCTCCAAAAAGCGCTGAAGAAAACATGCATTATATAATTGAGAAGGCAGCGAAACAATAAGAAGCGAGCGAGTGACATATACAACTATATTCATGAGTGCTGCTACTTCGGAATCAAAGCACGGTGTAAACCTAAAGTTTAAATTAAGTTCATAGACAGGCTGCCGCTGGAGTTTGTCATGCCCACAGGTAATGCGGGATACAAGTTTAATGAGAGGACGCAGGATATAAACGAGAGTTTTGATCACTTTGTAACTAAGTTAAAATTGCAGGTGAAGGGCTCTGCTTATGCAAATTCCGAGAGACTGTGTTTGTGGGGGATTGACAGTTAAGGCAGGTGGGGGAGTCACGTCATCATTTCCCCTCCCATTCACCTCATTTCGCTCTGAGATGAGCTCCGCAGCTAACGCAGTGTTACGGAAGCGACTTTGTGACGCTGCCAACAAATACTCACAGAAAAATCCACAAGTTAATACACACGCTGTCTCTACAGTTTCTCCACACTGAATCCTCCTGGCACTACTTACAAAAGGTTACATTGACAATAGTGTTACGTTATTTTTAAAATGTTTCCTTTTCTTAGCACAAGCACAGCTGAGAAGCTTCAATGCATGTGCTCCATAACGCGTTAAAAAATCACACATTTAATCACACGTTGCATTACAAGCAAAGGGGAACTTCTGTCAATGCATGATTTCCTGGTACTCCGATTACATTGATCAGCGCTTCCCGATTCATTTTACCCTCGCACCCCTTTGGTTTGAGAAGAAGTATGAAAAAATATGAGGTTAACACAGAAAAACAGATCACTATTGAAGCTTTATGAATAATCGATTCGCCATCAATAATTGTTTTGGTAAAGCCATACTCAGTGTAATTCTCCTTCCATTTTATAATTTTTCCACCACTAGCCATGATTAAATGAACGGTAAAAAAGTAAGAGGGAAGCGAGGGTGACTTATTCAGGCAGGCAGGCGACAGCTCAATTGCTCGAATTTGGATATAAGTAGGTTCTAATTAGTCGTCAGAAATATCTTTGTTAGGAATGGAAATTGAATTTAATCTTTAAATTTCTATGGTAAAGAAAAAGTTATGCAATGATGACTAAATTTAACTATAAAGTCAAAACTTGTGTATATATAAAGTCATTCCCGAATATATAAAGTCAAAACTTGATTATATAAAGTCAGTGTCAGAATATATAAAGTCAAAACTTCAATATATAAAGTCAGCGTCGGAATATACAAAGTCAGCACTGGAATATCCATCCTTTTCCCAACCCGTTGAATCTGACCACAGGGTCACGGGGGTCTGCTTTAGCCAATCCCAACCAACACTGGGCGCGAGGCAGGAACCAATCCTGGGCAGGGTACATGCATCATTTTCAAAACATTAACCGAACAGTGTTTTTTTAATTTATTTTTCTGAATACGTTTTTGTTAACTTAGTTCAGTTCAGAGTCATTTCAATCAATAGATTTTGACTTTCACTTTATATATTCAGGAGTGAGTTTATATACTCCGATGTTGACTTTATATAATCAGGAATGACTTTATATATTCCGATGCTGACTTTATATATTCAAGTTTTGACTTTATATATTCCAGCTGACTTTATATATTCAAGTTTTGACTTTATATATCAATGACTTTATATATTCAAGTTTTGACTTTATATATTCTGCCTTTATATATTCACAAAATCAATGTATTTGCCTGTTTGGCACCCCATAGTGTGTGTGTGTGTATGTATGTATGTATGGTTTATATATATATATATATATATATATGCCAGCAACACTCATGACAAAACAATTACATTGTCAATCATGTTACGTTATTTTTTAAATTTTCCCTTTTCTTTTTCATAACTTCTTTAACACACTACTTCTCCGCTGCGAAGCGCGGGTATTCTGCTAGTGTGTGTATATATACCACATTGTCATTTCGGCCCTCCGGTTGTAATATGACCAAACTGTACGCTGAGCTTACTCTTGTGCATGCAACGTACATTTGGCCATGTGAAAAGTTATCTTGTTTCAAATCTCTCAGCTTGGATTGCTGCTGTCATAATTTGTTTGAGTTTCATGGTTTGTTTCAGTTACGACAGTATTTGCAGGACTTGTGTTGAAGTGACATTCGGCATCTGTCAAGCGTTGTAAGCATGCAACCAGTTTCATCGATAACTTCACATCCAGCTTTTAAAAGTTTAAACATTCATAAACATCAAAGTGTCCACTACTGAAATCGTCACCTGTGAATTTAAGATGTTTAAGAGGCATTGGCCATTGTCGAAAGGTGTAAAATATTTGGCCATTTCGGTACACTTGAAAGTGACAACCGAACAATTCAGAGGCAGCCATCAAATCACATGCAGAACCATAGGTGAAGGGCTTAAGCATTTCACTCTTATAGTGCTCCTGTGTAGTATAATCATCTCCTGTACCGTCATCAGTCCACACCTTGATCCTGCCCCAGTCATTCAATACATAAGACAAAATGTTCCTCCGGATATCAAGAATGAGCCTGATATGGCCGTGCAATATGTAACAAAGAGAATGGAATAGGCAGGTGCCATCTCCGGGCATGGAAACCACTCGGTAAGTGACAGTTTTTTGATCGATGGTGATCACCTCGATAGACATGTTAATAGGGGCGTGGTTGGAACGATAAAGGAAATGGGTACCTGAGCAATGTAAATTAAGTCTAAAATACCTACACAATAACTATAATCGTAATAAACGAACAATAAAACAGCGGAGAAGCCATGGATTAAATAAAAAGGCTGTAGTTATCAGCAGGGAGACATGAATCCCGTGGCAAAGCAAGGAAGGGAATGTAGAGACTGGAGCAATGGACGGCCTTATATAGGCAGGCAGCCAACAACGTGAGAGGCATTGGGATGGGGGACCCAACGCCGCCTCACGTGGTGACTGAGCTGCAGGCTATGGACGTATATACACTCACCAAAAGGATTATTAGGAACACCATACTAATACGGTGTTTGACCCCCTTTCGCCTTCAGAACTGCCTTAATTCTACGTGGCATTGATTCAACAAGGTGCTGAAAGCATTCTTTAGAAATGTTGGCCCATATTGATAGGATAGCATCTTGCAGTTGATGGAGATTTGTAGGATGCACATCCAGGGCACGAAGCTCCCGTTCCACCACATCCCAAAGATTCTCTATTGGGTTGAGATCTGGTGACTGTGGGGGCCATTTTAGTACAGTGAATTCATTGTCATGCTCAAGAAAACAATTTGAAATGATTCAAGCTTTGTGACATGGTGCATTATCTTGCTGGAAGTAGCCATCAGAGGATGGGTACATGGTGGTCATGAAGGGATGGACATGGTCAGAAACAATGCTCAGGTAGCCCATGGCATTTAAACGATGCTCAGTTGGCACTAAGGGGCCTAAAGTGTGCCAAGAAAACATCCCCCACACCATTACACCACCACCACCCACCTGCACAGTGGTAACAAGGCATGATGGGTCCATGTTCTCATTCTGTTTACGCCAAATTCTGACTCTACCATTTGAATGTCTCAACAGAAATCGAGACTCATCAGACCAGGCAACATTTTTCCAGTTTTCAACTGTCCAATTTTGGTGTGCTTGTGCAAATTGTAGCCTCTTTTTCCTATTTGTAGTGGAGACAAGTGGTACCCGGTGGGGTCTTCTGCTGTTGTAGCCCATCCGCCTCAAGGTTGTGCGTGTTGTGGCTTCACAAATGCTTTTCTGCATACCTCGGTTGTAACGAGTGGTTATTTCAGTCAAAGTTGCTCTTCTATCAGCTTGAATCAGTCGGCCCATTCTCCTCTGACCTCTAGCATCAACAAGGCATTTTCGCCCACAGGACTGCCGCATACTGGATGTTTTTCCCTTTTCACAACATTCTTTGAAAACCCTAGAAATGGTTGTGCGTGAAAATCCCAGTAACTGAGCTGATTGTGAAATACTCAGACCGGCCCGTCTGGCACCAACAACCATGCCACGCTCAAAATTGCTTAAATCACCTTTCTTTCCCATTCTGACATTCAGTTTGGAGTTTAGGAAATTGTCTTGACCAGGACCACACCCCTAAATGCATTGAAGCAACTGCCATGTGATTGGTTAATGAGAAATTGAACAGGTGTTCCTAATAATCCTTTAGGTGGACAAAATTGTTGGTACCCTTCAGTCAATGAAAGAAAAACTCAAAATGGTCACAGAAATAACTTTAATCTGACAAAAGTAATAATAAATAAAAATTCTATGAAATTTAACTAATAAAAGTCAGACATTGCTTTTCAACCATGCTTCAACAGAATTAATAAAAAAAAAACAGGCCTGGACAAAAATGATGGTACCCCTAGAAAAGACTGAAAATAATGTGACCAAAGGGACATGTTAATCCAAGGTGTGTCCACTAATTAGCATCACAGGTGTCTACAATCTTGTAATCAGTCAGTGGACCTATATATAGGGCTCCAGGTAGTCACTGTGTTGTTTGGTGACATGGTGTGTACCACACTCAACATGGACCAGAGGAAGCGAAGGAAAGAGTTGTCTCAGGAGATTAGAAAGAAAATTATAGACAAGCATGTCAAAGGTAAAGGCTATAAGATCATCTCGAAGCAGCTTGATGTTCCTGTGACTACAGTTGCACATATTATTCAGAAATTTAAGATCCATGGGACTGTAGCCAACCTCCCTGGACGTGGCCGCAGGAGGAAAATTGATGACAAATCAAAGAGACGGATAATACGAATGGTAACAAAAGAGCCCAGAAAAACTTCTAAAGAGATCCAAGGTGAACTTCAAGCTCAAGGAACATCAGTGTCAGATCGCACCATCCGTCGTTGTTTGAGCCAAAGTGGACTTCATGGGAGACGACCAAGGAGGACACCATTGTTGAAAACAAATCATAAAAAGCCAGACTGGAATTTGCCAAACTACATGTGGACAAGCCACAAAGATTCTGGGAGAATGTCCTATGGACAGATGAGACAAAATTGAACTTTTTGCCAAGGCACATCAGCTCTATGTTCACAGACGGAAAAATGAAGCATATCAAGAAAAGAACACTGTCCCTTCTGTGAAACATGGAGGAGGCTCTGTTATGTTCTGGGGCTGCTTTGCTGCATCTGGCACAGGGTGTCTTGAATCTGTGCAGGGTACAATGAAATCTCAAGACTATCAAGGGATTCTAGAGAGAAATGTGCTGGCCAGTGTCAGAAAGCTTGGTCTCAGTCGCAGGTCATGGGTCTTGCAACAGGACAATGACCCAAAACACACAGCTAAAACACCCAAGAATGGCTAAGAGGAAAACATTGGACTATTCTAAAGTGGCCTTCTATGAGCCCTGACCTCAATCCTATTGAGCATCTTTGGAAAGAGCTGAAACATGCCGTCTGGAAAAGGCACCCTTCAAACCTGAGACAACTGGAGCAGTTTGCTCATGAGGAGTGGGCCAAAATACCTGCTGAGAAGTGCAGAAGTCTCATTGACAGTTACAGGAATCGTTTGATTGCAGTGATTGCCTCAAAAGGTTGTGCAACAAAATATTAAGTTAGGGGTACCATCATTTTGTCCAGGCCTGTTTCATGAGTTTATTTTTTAAATAATTCTGTTGAAGCATGGTTGAAAATCAATGTCTGACTTTCATTGGTTAAATTTCATAGAATTTTTATTTATTATTACTTTTGTCAGATTAAAGTTATTTCTGTGACCATTGTGAGTTTTTCTTTCATTGACTGAAGGGTACCAACAATTTTGTCCATGTGTGTATGTACGTAAGTAGGATTCAGTTAGCGTTGGGAACCCGCATACCAAATTTCTTGAAGATGGGCCCATAAGTAACAGACTGTTGGAAAGTTCAATATGGTAGCCGACAGTGGCGTCATACCACCGAAATAAGAACGTACATCAGTTTCGGTTAGCGCAGGGAAGCCACCTACCAAATTTCGTGAAAGATGGGGCCATAAATAAGAAAGTTCAACATGGCTTAACGTTGTCGACCGTTATGACCGTTACGCGTAGAATTTCGAAATGAAACCTGCTTAACATTTGTAAGTAAGCTGTAAGGAATGAGCCTGCCAACTTTCAGCCTTCTACCTACACGGGAAGTTGGAGTGACATTGGAAAGTTCGATATGGCGGCCGACAGTGGCATTATACCACCGAAATAAGTACATACATCGGTTTCGGTTAGCGCAGGGACGCCGCCTACCAAATTTTGTGAAGGTGGGGTCAGCCTTCTACCTACACTGGAAGTTGGAGAATTAGTGACGTTGGAAAGTTCAATATGGTGGCCGACAGTGGCGTCTTACCTCTGAAATAAGTATGTACATCGGTTTTGGTTAGCGCAGGGAAGCCTACCAAATTTCGTGAAGATGGGGCCATAAATAAGAGAGTTCAACATGGCGGACGTTGCCAACCGTTATGACCATTATGTGTAGAATTTCGAAATTAAACCTGCTTAACTTTTGTAAGTAAGCTGTAAGGAATAAGGCTGCCAAATTTCAGCCTTTTACTTACACGGGAAGTTGGAGAATTAGTGATGAGTGAGTGAGTCAGTCAGTGAGGGCTTTGCCTTTTATTAGTATAGATATATGTTCACACACACAAATATACATATATATATATATATATACATACATACATAAACACAGTGGAACCTTGGTTCACGATCATAATTCGTTCCAAAACTTTGGTTGTGAACCGAAGCAGTTTCCTCCATAGGATTGTATGTAAATACAATTAATCCTTTCCAGACCGTACAAACTGTATGTAAATAGATTTTTTTTAAAGATTTTTAAGCACAAATATAGTTAATTATATGATGGAATGCACATCTAATAGTAAACTTAGAGGTGGGCGGTATGACCAAAATTCCAGATCACGGTATTTTTCTAAATTATCTCGGTTTCACGGTATTCAACGGTATTTTTTTCCCCATGCATGAGTGGATGTTAACCACATTTTCCACTGCAATTACTGGCTAAGAATAACCTATTCCACTGTCAAGAGTATTGTACATTGTTCAAAAAATTTTTTTAATGTGCATACAAGTATAAATACAGTTTTGCATTGCCCCGTAAAGCGATAGTTTTCAAGGGGGTGGCACTAATGGAGAAGGTATCGCATTGCATGACAGATGCATTTAAAATATAGAACCTTTTTATTGAACAAATTTTGCAAAAACAAACTATAATTTTGACAACATATTTTCGACCATAGAAAGAGGCATTTAGACTTAGTAAAATATCCAGAAGTGCTTGTCAAAAATTGTATTGCACCGAATATGAAAAGGAATAAATAGTAAATATTTTTTGTAAACCAACTACACTTTCTGTTAATGTTATTAATCTCTATCCACTGACAAGTTAAAGTGACTTTTTAAACAACTTTATCATCATTAAAGTAATAAATAATAATAAAATAAATAATAGTATTATTACTGATAGTTGCACTATTACTTCAAGACTTCAAGCCCAGGTGCATTACACAGTATTCACCAAATTAAAATAAAATAAAACAAGTGCAACTTGGTGATGACATCTTTACCAACTGAACCATCATTTAGGCAAACTGCATTAATATGGACCTTGCTTCAAGCTAAGCTATACTGGGAAGAAAAAAACAAACTATATGTCGAGAACAAAGTCAACATTTCCACTTTATTCTCGCCGTTTATGTTGAGATTAAAGTCGACATTTCCACTTTATTCTCATAGTTTACTTCATAATTAAAGTAGAATGTCGTAAACTAAACTTCTTCCTAAAATCAATGTTTAATCAATTACTTAATTTACCCCGTCATAAATTAATGCAGCACATTAAATGCTTTGTGTTACGTTCCCCGACCCAGTGGTTAATCACTACGCTTCTTAAACTGACTTCCTCCGCACTAAGAGAAGACAGCAATCACCATACAGAATCCATTCACTTCATGATATTCCTGCTTTCTGAAAATTTAGAATGCTAAGATAAATACTTGATATCATTTTCATGATGAAATGCATTAAAGCAGGTATTACACATGCACGGTAGTGAGGCGGTAGTGCTGCTCCCTCGCAGTAAGGGGTCCCCAGGTGTATGTTCAGTGTAGAGAACTTTATGGCAGGTGTGACGAGGCTCCAAAAAACTGGATGTATGAATAGCTATCGCACAGGTTTAACTTGAATATTGTGCAAATGTTGGGTTTCTGATCTGCTGGTCGGAGACACAAACACAGAATTCAATGCATGTTCTTCTGAGCAGGCTATCTTTATTGCATGCTGTCTCCATCTGACGTATCAAAACCCCAGTTCCTTTTTCCTTCCTTCCTTTTTCTTTCACCCCATAACCAATAACCACGATAAACGTCTTTGTGAAATTAAAACTAGTTATAAACTTAGCCCACAGAGTGTTCAGAACTTTAAAAATATCTTCGTTATACATGTTTAATTATGCCATCCTTTCAGAGTTGCGCCCATCTCTGAACGAGTCGCCAGCACATCACAGGATGAATACAAGCAAAACATACACTAGTAGGGTCAATATAGCACAACAAAACCCCACATCCTACATGACTTTGAAAGGAAACTGAAGCACGCTGAGTAAACCCACCAGAAAAACATGCAAATGCAAGGCAGGCACGCGCCGTGCCCCATATGATTAATGCATGCTTTAATGCATTTCACCATGAAAATTATATTAAGTATTTATCTTAGCATTCTAAATGTTCGGAGAGCAGGAAGATCATGAAGTGAATGTATTCTGTGTGGCGATCGCTGCCGGCGCCTCCTCTTAGTGCAAGAAGAAGTCAGTTTAAGAATCACTTAACACAAAGCATTTAATGTGCTATATAACTTATGATGGGGTTTGAGAAAATCTAGTAAATTAAATATTCATTTTACGATGAAGTTTAGTTTACGATGGTCTACTTTAATGACAAATTATGAAAATAAAGTCAACATGTCACACTATTACACAGTACCCAGGTACATTACACTGTATTGAAAACAAATAAAACAATTACAACTTGGCTTGCGCTATTATCCAGTAGTATAGAAACAGTATTTATACATCTGACCTTTTAAAACTAAAGTTATCTCCAGGCGACTGACGTGACTCCTTTTTTTCGGCTAAAGTTCTTGTGTTCATCATGTTCAACTTTACTTTTAGTTCAGTTTCGGAATGCTCTCTGTCCATTTTCACCGAACGGTGCTACCGCCCACTATTTGGTGGTGTAGCAGTGAAAAAGAGCCCTAGTGCAACAAATCTGTGTTTAGCGGTGTAGCAGTGAAAAAGGTTCCCACTTGAACAGTTTCCGCTGCGCCACGTTCCGAACGTCGATTAGGCAATTTAAACCGGTGTTGCGGTATAAGAAAAATCCATATCATAAAAAACGGTTTTCGGTATGAACCGGTATACCGCCCAGCACTAAGTAAACTAAATGTAAAAAAATTGAATAACACCGAGAAAACTAACATTGCAAGAGTTTGCGCTATAGCCTTATGACCCAATCGCTGTAAACATTTTTTTTAATGAGTTTTAAGCACGGGTGGAAAGAACATTTGAACGAATCTGAACTTTAATTTAAAAACCAACCACAAGCAACCAAAAAAGTAACATTGCAGCAGTTCACGCTAATAGCCTTACAACCCGATCGCTGTACAGTAAACACTTTTTTTTTAAAATGAGTTTTAAGCACAGGGGAAAAAAAGGAACATTTGAAAAATCTGTAATTTAATAAATCACCAAGAAAAGTAACATTGCAACAAATCTCGCTACGAACCACTCCATGTAAACACTTTTTTTTAATGAGTTTTAAGCACAGGGAAAAAAACAAACATTTGAAAAAAGAGAAAAGTAACATTGCAACAATTCATGCTATGAACTGAAAAATTAACTTTTGAAAAATCCGCAATACAAAAACCGTAAACCACCAAGAAAACTAACCTTGCATGAGTCGAGTTCTGGCATGAAGTGAGGAGGAACTGGGTGAAGAGGAGGTTACAATTTTGAGGGAGAGTCCGGCTCCGTGATGGAGGGATGTTTTCCTTCAGGTGTTTTCTCTGTTGTG
Source organism: Polypterus senegalus (assembly GCF_016835505.1). NCBI lineage: Eukaryota > Metazoa > Chordata > Cladistia > Polypteriformes > Polypteridae > Polypterus > Polypterus senegalus. The sequence goes on along the minus strand of NC_053156.1, from coordinate 225,369,946 downwards.
ATTTCTTGGGTTTCTGGTGTTTTTAGCTGTTTAGCTGGTGGATCATACTTAGTGAAATAGCGGTCTAATGTGACTTGCCTTTTCCTACGCATTAAAATTTTTCGGAAATGCGAGACGACATTGTCCTTCATCATGTTTATCACTCTGTTCGTAACCGCTTTGTCAGGGTGGTTTTTTTCGAAAAATCCTGGCACTAGTTCCATTTTTCCATGATAGCTTTTATTGCATCACTTTTTATAACCGTCCTTTCCTCCTTCCCGGAGGACTGCTCCTCGGTGAGCAACCTAAGCTGCTCCTGCTGGAGTTCAGTGAGTTCCACCGTCGTCGGCTCCTCCTTGTGATCCATGACCAGCTCCTCGATGTCCTCATTGTCGACTTCAAGACCCATGCTCTTGCCCATGGACACAATCTCATTCACAACAGGAGGCTCAAAGCTTTCTAAAACCTGTTCAGGAATGCATTCAGGCCAAAGTTTCTTCCAGGCCGAGATCAATGTGCGGTGTGTGACATCTTCCCAGGCTTTATCAATGAGGCCGATGCAATGAACGATATTAAAATGGTTCTTCCAGAACTCTTTCAGGGTCAAAGACGTCTCCTTGTCACATTGAAACACCTGGTGAATAGTCCTTTGGTGTACAGTTTCTTGAAATTTGAAATAACGTGCTGGTCCATGGGCTGCAGAAGAGGAGTTGTGTTGGGGGGGGGAGGAACACGACCTTAATAAAGTCTTACTCCTCGACCATATAGTCAACCTAATTTGGAGGGTGTGCCGGTGCATTGTCCACCAGAAGAAGGCATTTTTTAGGCTGGTTATTCTCATCGAGATAACGCTTCACGGCGGGAGCGAAAGCCTCGTGCAGCCATTCCAAAAACCAAGGTCCTTGTGACCCACCCCTTCGTGTTTGCCCTTCACATCACAGGCAGTCTGGCTTTGCTTACATTGCTGCTTGAAAGCACGAGGGTTCTCAAATTGGTAAACGAGTAGCGGCTTGATTTTTACGCCGCCACTAGTGTTAGCACATAGCAAAACTGTTAACCTGTTCTTCATTGGTTTATGGCCGGCATAGCCTTCTCTTCCTGAGTAATGTAGGTCCTCTTCTGCATCCTCTTCTAGAACAATTCGGTCTCGTCATAGTTGAAGACTTGTTTCGGGATGTAGCCTTCGTCCTCCACTAATTTTGTGAAATTTTTCACAAATTCTTTTGCAGCTTTAGCGTTGGAACTAGCAGCCTCTCCATGCCTTACCACACTATGAATGCCACTTCTTTTGCAAAACTTTTCAAACCATCCTCTACTGGCTTTAAATTCCTCACTTTAGGCACTCGTAGAAGGATAGTTTTGCAGCACATCGCCATGAATCTTCCTGGCTTTCTCGCATAACATCGCCTCACTTACGCTATCCCCTGCAAGTTGCTTCTCGTTCAGCCACACTAGCAACAGTTTTTCCACCTCTTCCAGCACTTGAGGCCTCTGTCTGGTTAATGCTGTAACTCCTTTTGCAACATCAGCTGCTTTAATAGATTCTTTCTGCTTTAGAATAGTCGAAATCGTAGATTTTGACTTCTTGTACTCGGCGGCAAGATCAGTAACACGAACGCCATGCTCAAACTTTTCAATGATTTCTTTCTTTACTTAGATTTCAATTTTCTTCAAAACTTTCTTCTCACTACTTTTCACTTGCTTAGAAGCCATGGTTAACTGCAAAAGCACACGGAATACTGTAGAGCACAAAGAGATCACAGGTAAAGCATGCACATCTGGTTGAGAACAATGAACAGGGAGCGGCTCAACACGTGCTTAAATACAGTAATTGGTGCGTATGGAAATGGAATAGAGCACAAAGAGTTCACAGCGAAAGCAGGCAAGTCAGGCACGCAGGCACGCACGTGCAGGCACGCAGGCAGGCACGCGCAGGCAGGCACGCACGCACGTGCAGGCCGGCAGGCATGTCTGACCGAGAACAATGCAACACATGCAGAAATCATTGGCGCACACAAACTGAAAGGGAAACTGGCTTGTTCGTATACCGAGTGTTTGGTCGTGAACTGAGAACAATGTACAGGGAGCAGCTCAACACATGCTTAAATATAGTAATCGGCGCATATGAACCGGAAGGGAAATGGAATCGAGCACAAAGAGTTCACAGCGAAAGCAGGCAAGGCAGGCACGTCTGACCGAGAACAATGGAACACGTGTGGAAATCATCGGCGCGCACAAACCGAAAGGAAAACTGGCTTTTTCGTATACCGAGTGTGTGGTCGTGATCCAAGGCAAAAGTTTGGCGAACTTTTTGGTCGTGTACCGAGACGTTTGTGAACCGAGGTTCCGCTGTATATGTTCTATATACAGTAGAGTCCCGCTAATCCGAACTAATTGGGACCGAACCCTGTTCGATTAGCTAAAATTCGGATTAGGCGGAGTTTTGTCATATAATGCCATATATTGACTTTATGAGGCGATTAAGCGTCTGATGTGTCAAGAATTAAAGGTAAGAAATTACGTATTCTAGTACACTGCTATTTAAACTGCACTGTAGTGTGACTGTGATCGGAGGTAAAATCGATATGACGGGCGGTACGTGAGTAGTAGCGAAGGGCAGTGACCTAGACCTACGCATTCCTCTTGATTTCCGTTCCCAAACTATGAGTGACTGAGTCAGTGTGCCACCTGCTACTGCCGAGTGATGTGTTTTGTGCAATGTTATTGTTCGTGTGCGCGCACTTGCCCTGTGTTTTGTGAGTCCTTGTGAGTGGTGTGTAGTGTGGTTTCTTTACATTCTGTGCTTGTCCCTGCTGTTAATCATCATGGCAAGCAAACGTAAACATAACTCGTGTACATTAAAAGAAAAACTGGAAGTGTTGAAAAGACTTGACAAAGGTGAAAGTGCCACTCAGTTATCAAGGAATTTGGTGTCGGAAAGCAACAATTTCCATTGGAAAAGAACAGAGGTAAAATTGAGCAGTTTTGCTACCACAAATGAAAAACGATTGAAAACGTAGCAAGACGACAGTGTCGCCTTACTAAAAATTGGACTAAGCACTTTTCTTATGGTTTACACAAGAAAGACAGAAAGGAATCCCTATCACTGGCCCTCTAATTCAAGAAAAGGCGCTTCAATTGAACAAGCTCATGGACGGTGACGTATCATTTACGCTAGTTGTGGTTTCTTAGACCGATGGAAGAAAAGACACGGAATCAGGCAGCTTACAATAACTGGGGAGAAATTGTCAGCGGACAACAAAGCAGCTGTTGAATACCTTGAGGAGTTCAAATGCATCATTTCTTCCTACTGCCCCAGCAAGTTTACAACGCAGATGAGACAGGACTTAACTTTAAAGCATTGCCTACCAAAAGTCTTGCATCACAAGAGGAACGATCTGCACCAGGGTTTAAAATGGATAAACAGCCTAACTGTGTTGGCCTGCAGCAATGCTTCTGCCACAAATAAGCTTCCACTAATGGTTATTGGCAAATCGGCAAAACCACGCTGTTTTAAGAACATGAACATGAACTCTCCCTGTTTTTACAGAAATCAAAAGAAAGCTTGATGGATCGTGCCTTGTTCCAAGAATGGTTTGACAAGCAATTTGTGCTAAAAGTAAAGGCGTTTAACAAAGAAAATGGATTGCCTCCTCGTGCTTTGTTACTTATAGACAATGCTCCGTCACATCCAGAAGAAATGCAAGTTGTTTGCGATGATATCAAGGCTATTTTTCTCCCACCAAATGTCACATCGATTTTGCAGCCAATGGACCAAGGGGTTTTGCAGGCTTTGAAACAGAATTATAGAAAAATGCTTCTTCAGAGCCTACTTGAAGATAATGAAGAGCTAACAATTTTGATAAACTCAAGAAAATGAACATCAAAGATGTTATTTACTGGGTTGCTGAAGCTTGGGAAAACACACGCAAGGAATCCTTACAGAAGTCTTGGAAAAATCTCTGGCCTGAGCTAGAGTTTGTCCAAACAGTTTTCCCCCCGACAAAAGAAAATTGTGAACTTCTTCAATTGGTGAAAAGAATGCCAGGTTGTGAAAATGCAGAAGAAGAGTGCGTGGAAGAGTGGACGGCCGTTGACGACTGTGGCCATGAAGAATACACAGATGATGACATTGTGGCAGCTGTGCAGGGAACGCCAGCTGATCTCGATGCAGACGACAGTGAGGAGGAAGGGGACGCGCCGACTGATGTTGTTCCACACACTGCCGCAGCCAGTGCCCTTGATCTCGCTTTGTGCTACGTTGAGCAACACGCCGATGCAACCCCAACAGATGTTATGTTTATGCGGCGTTGGCGAAACATTGCTTCTTCAAGCCGCTTTTAGTTCGCTAAGGCCAGAAGAAGATCACTGACTTTACCTCTTAGATAATGGTTTGCTTTTTACGTTTTGTGTAAATGCTGTACAGAACATGGATTCTACATATGTGAGTAAATTCTAACTTGTTTCAATTTGAAGTAAGGCTGTATTTTGGATTTTTAGTTAGACAGCTTAAATTGAAAATTACAAGTTTCTTAAATGTACATTAAACGTACGACATAACTTGAAAAAACTTGTTTTCTTTACTTTTCCCAGTTCAGAAATTTTATAAAAATTACTGTATTTTTTCCCCTAGTCCTGTTCGGATTAGGCGGATTTTCGGATTAGCGGGGTTCGGATTAGCGGGACTCTACTGTATAAGTTCTATCTTGGAGTTTGCTAAAAGACACCTGAAGGACTCTGAGATGGTGAGAAATAAGATTCTCTGGTCTGATGAGACCAAAAGAACTTTTTGGCCTTAATTCTAAGCGGTATGTGTGGAGACAACCAGACACTGCTCATCACTTGTCTAATACAGTCCCCACAGTGAAGCATGGCGGTGGCAGCATCATTCATATATGTGTATATATACTGCTCAAAAGAATTAAAGGAACACTTTTTAATCAGAGTATAGCATAAAGTCAATGAAACTTATGGGATATTAATCTGGTCAGTTAAGTAGCAGAGGGGGTTGTTAATCAGTTTCAGCTGCTGTGGTGTTAATGAAATTAACAACAGATGCACTAGAGGGGCAACAATGAGATGACCCCCAAAACAGGAATGGTTTAACAGGTGGAGGCCACTGACATTTTTCCCTCCTCATCTTTTCTGACTGTTTCTTCACTAGTTTTGCATTTGGCTACAGTCAGTGCCACTACTGGTAGCATGAGGCTTATACCTGGACCCTACAGAGGTTGCACAGGTAGTCCAACTTCTCCAGGATGGCACATCAATACGTGTCATTGCCAGAAGGTTTGCTGTGTCTCCCTGCACAGTCTCAAGGGCATGCAGGAGATTCTAGGAGACAAGCAGTTACTCTAGGAGAGCTGGAGAGGGCCATAGAAGGTCCATAACCCATCAGCAGGACCAGTATCTGCTCCTTTGGGCAAGGAGGAACAGGATGAGCACTGGCAGAGCCCTACAGAATGACCTCCAGCAGGCCACTGGTGTGAATGTCTCTGACCAAACAACCAGAAAGACTTCATGAGGGTGACCCAAGGGCCCCATGTCCTCTAATGGGCCCTGAGCTCACTGCCCAGCAACATGAAGCTCGATTGGCATTCGCCATAGAATACCAGAATTGGCAGATGCACCACTGGTGCCCTGTGCTTTTTACAGATGAGAGCAGGTTCACCCTGAGCACGTGACAGAAGTGAAAGGGTCTGGAGAAGCCATGGAGAACATTATGCTGCCTGTAACATCATTCAGCATGAGCAGTTTGGTGGTGGGTTAATGATTGTCTGGGGAGGCATATCCATGGAGGGTCACACAGACCGCTACAGGCTTGACAAAGGCACCTTGGCTGCCATTAGGTATCAGGATGAAATCCTTGGACCCATTGTCAGACCCTATGCTGGTACAGTGGCTCCTGGTGCACGACAATTCCTGGCCTCATGTGGTGAGAGTATGCAGGCAGTTCCTGGAGGATGAAGGAATTGATACCATTGACTGGCCACCACACTTTCCTGACCTAAATCCAATAGAACGCCTCTGGGACATTATGTTTTGGTCCATCCAATGCCACCAGGTTGCACCTCAGACTGTCCAGGAGCTCAGTGATGCCCTGGTCCAGATCTGGGAGGAGATCCCCCACAACACCATCTGTCATCTCATTAGAAGCATGCACCGATGTTGTCAGGCATGTATACAAGAACACAGGGACCATACAAAGTGCTGCATACAATTTTGAGTTGCTGCAATTAAATTTTGGCAAAATGGACTAGCCTGCCACATAATTTTTCACTCTGATTTTTGGGGCGCCTTTGAATTCAGGGCTCTGTAGGTTGATCATTTTCATTTCTATCAAACGATGTGGCATCCTTTCGTTCCTAACACATTACCCAGTCTATATCAGTATAGATATCCAGGAGGATTTCTTTTTCCCATTGAGATCTGATGTGTTTTCAAAGTGTTCCTTTAATTTTTTTGAGCAGTTTATATATATATGTATATGGATGTATGTATGTATATATATGTATATAGGTGTGTATATATATGTGTATATATATGTGTGTGTGTGTGTGTGTGTGTGTATATATGCATATGTATATATATATGTATATGTATATGTGTGTATATATATATATATATATATATTTATAATGTGTGTGTGTATATATATATATATATATATATATATATATATATATGTGTGTATATATATATATATATATATATATATATATATATATATATATACATACACACACACACACACACACACACAGTGGGTATAGAAAAGAATCACCCCCTTCAAAATATTCCCATTTCTTTTCTTTACTGCCTTTAATGAAGACACAAACCAATATTTTTTCCAGCTTTACTTACTCAATGCAATCTATAACCTCCAAGTGAAAGATATCAAGAAATTTAAAAAATAAAAAACAAGAAATACTGAGATTAATAAAGGATCACCCCACTTCTAAACAATATTTGTAAACTCAATAATGTGTAAGTTACCACCATTTCCATTGCAGACCATAGTTACTGGCTTCCACCTGTTATCAATTATAATCAGTGTGATTAGTGAAGCATAAAAACAGCTGTTCCTAGAGCATACCCTTGCTTGGTAGTGCAACTGACAGAAAACAACTGACTATGGGTGGCAAGCCAGTTTCAAAAGATCTCAGGGATAGAGTTGTGGACAGACATAAGGCAGGAAATGGAAAAAAAAAATCTCAAAGGCTTTATCAATCCCAAGGAGCACAGTAAAGTCCATAATAAAGAAGTGGCAAGTGTTTGCTACTACTAGGACCATCTCTGGATCCGGCCGTCCCTCTAAAGTGGATGGAAGAGCAAGGAGGAAAATGGTAAGAGAGGCTACCAAGAGGCCAATGCCCACTTTGAAGCAGTTACAGGATTTTATGGCAAAGAGTGGTCATTGTGTGCATGTGACAACAATTTCACAAGCGCTCCACAATTGTGGGTTGTTCGGGAGGATCACAAGGAAAAAGCTGCTTCTCAAGAAAGGCCACATTAATGCTCGTTTGAGCTTTGCCAGAATTTACCTTAAAGATTCTGATGCCAGGTGGAAAAAAGTCTTATGGTCAAATGAGACCAAAATAAAACTATTTGGCCTCAATACCAAACGGTACACCTGGTGGGAATCCAGTGCAGTTCATCATTCATAGCACAATCAAACAGTAAAGCATGGTGGTGGCAGCATCCTGTTGTGGGGGTGTTTCTCTGGTGCAGGGCCTGGGGCTCTCATTAGGTTAGAAGGAAAAATGGATGGAGCAAAATACAATCAAATTCTTGAGGAAAACCTGCTACTTTATGGCAGAATGTTCACCTTTCAACACAAAGACCTGAAGCAGACGGCAAAATTGACCACACAGTAGCTGAAGGAGAAAAAAGTGAATAACATTGTGTGAGGCCCAGTCAGAACCCAGACCTAAATCCCTTTGAAAATCTGTCGAAAGATTTGAAGATAGCAGGCCACCAACGCTCACCATCCAATTTGGCTGAACTTTAACATTTCTGTAAAGAAGAGTTGGCAAATATTGCTCAGTCAAGATGTGCAAAGATGATAGAGAAGTATCCCAACAGACTCAAGGCGGTCATTAAAGCAAAAGGTTGTTCAACATAATATTGACATGGGGGTGGGGGTGATCCTTTATTAATCTCAGTATGTCTTGTTTTTGATTTTTTTTTTTATAATTTTTCTGAACTGTAGCTAAGATATCTTTTACTTGGATGTCATAGGTTGAGTAGTTACTGCTGGAAAAAAATATTGGTTTGTGTGTTTTCATTTAAGGCTGTAAAGCAAAAAAAAAAAAAGGGACTATTATTGAAGGGGTGATTCTTTTCTATACCTACTGTATGCGTATGTCTAAAAATCTTAGTTGACTCACTCACTCATCCACAAAACACTTTCCTGCTTAGCTAAGGCTGAAATTTGGCAGCATGGTACATCTAGGACAGTAGGTATCCACTAAGAAAGCACATTTTAATACATTAATATTTAGGAGTAGAAAAGAACCCACAATAGAAAAATTACCAACCCACCCAGCCTTGACAGATTTGATTGGAGTTTGATGTTTTAGGAAAAAATTACATTACCCAAGTTTTTTTTTTTTGTTGATTGTCAATAATACTCTAGTGAGTGGGACATTCTAATGCACTGTATCCTGTTTCACCACAACACTGTGAACTCATTGAGAAATGGGGTTTACTGATTTATGCAAATGAAGGCTAAGTGAAAGGGGAAAAAGTTCAGTAAAGCTCAAGGAAGTCACATTTAGTAAGTGCTTGCCAGGCATGGAGGCTGTGAATTTAGTACACTTCAACTGATCAAGTAAAAAATGCATTTAATATTTATTACCTCCCACCACCTTCATCTAATCTACAACCTTGTGCAAATGTCAAAACTGGGACTACAATTCCCATCTACCAGTGTGCTGCGCCAGATAATTTTAATCAGCACTCTCAAAGTTTTTTTTTTTTTGTTAAATAAAAGAGTTGATAAAAGCACCGTAACATCAAAGGTAGACATTGCAACTTTTTTTCCTCCACCACTTTGAGGTAACAATATTATTTTCTTGCTGGATTACATTATTTTAGAGCATTGTTTCTCATCCTTTGTGACCTTGGGACCCAGGGGTGCTTTTTGTTTATGAATTGAGCACTGTTAGAATCATGACCGGAGGAGGATCCTCTTGGTAAAATGAGCACAATTAGAAAGGGGGAGTATTGCGCAGTGTTCTTAATTCCTTCCTTGGACCTGGGGGTGTATCACATGACAGTAAATCTGAGATAAACTGATTACATTTCCTTTAATCAGTGTATAGCCCTGCATTTTTGAAAAGCCAACATTATTGTCTAAATGCAAGTCGTCTTTAAGTTTACAATGCCCATCAATATTAAGTGTTTTTTGAAGTTAGAAAAGCAAAGAGGAAATAAAAAGTAAAAAAAAAAAAATGCAGCAAATGAACAGATGGAGCCAAGCCACAATTTAACAGAATGAAGCGTAATGTTTATCTATATCTAGTGGAAGATGCTGTTTTTCAGACAGTGATAAGGTGGTGCTTTTAAGTGAGTAAAAGTTTTTTTTGGGTGGATATTTCTTCAAATGCACTGTTTACTGAGACCGTACTGATTTTAGGCTTTGATGGTAATTTAGAGTTGAGGTTTTTAGTAGTTTTTAGCTTTGAAAGAAGCAACTTTAAATCACCTTTGTAACATTACTAAATACCACCGTAATATAGTTCTGCTGCAGTCTCTTTCACACCAAAACCACAGGACTGTATGCTGCATGTTCAATAGCAACCAGCAGAAGTGGACTATTAATACTAATATCTGGTTTGAAAACAATACAAATACTGTATACAAAAAGTACAGTAAAACATTGATTATCCGTCAGGGGTGGGGACTGAGGCTGTGACAGGTAAGAGAAAAGTTGGATAACAGAACAGCTACTTTAAAAATGATATACTATAGATTAGCGAATGCCCATATTTATTTACAAAACAATATATAATATAGTATTAACACAATTAATATAATATTGTAACAACCAGCATAATAAGGAAACACAACTCAGAGGTACTGGAGTTTTACATGGAGTCTTTGTTCAGTAATGAAAGGTGTCCACTGTTATACTCCATTATCTGGGTTATGGAGCACATCTCCAAAGCAATATAAGAAAGCTTTCCCTACCAATTAGTTTTATCTCCTGCCACTCTCATTCCTTTTTTTTGTCTGTACCGCAAACACTCCTGCTTAATATCTCCTGACTCTCTACTCAAAACTTACAAGCTGCCTGCACGTCACAATATTTTAACAAAATATACTATAACAGAATTTTAAAATATTGCAATACAGAATAATGTTATAGTCAACGGTTTCCACTTTCGACACGTTTTTCAATTTTGTCCACATCATGCTTTATATAGTTCAATGTTGATATTCCTATCTTGTAAACTGAAGCAATACTTGAACGAAGTGTTATAGAGCGAAGACACCAAGTAAAGTGTTTAGATCTAGCAGTGCCATGCTGACTTGACACTTAAGTATGCAAGCAATGGTAAGAGGTTGCAATCAGACTTCTTTTTTTGGGCACATACACCGTCAGATCTAAACACTAGTGTAGAGAGCCGCTCGCATACTCAAGAATCTATATTTGCAGGTGGAAGCTGCCGTCACACTTTTCGTGGCATCGCACATGTACTTTGTCAACATGCCCATGTCGATCAAGCACAGGAAGCTCTGCAGTCTACTTGTGACTTTACGCTGTATGAAGAGAATTAAATAAATCAAGGGAAATAACATTCAATGTGGCTTTTATACAAGTAACATATGAATTGTTTTTTTTCCTGTAAAGACCATCACAAAATGTAATCACAAACAGAACTTTGCACAATACCTTGCCAAACTCTGTAAGCCCTGCTGTTTCGTTGAAGTTGTGTGGAAAATTGACTTGCAGGACAATGGCCAAAATCTTGCTGCTTCCAAGTGGTGCCATCTTTCGCCTTTACGCATGGTGCAGCTCTATTGTTCTTATGTGTAAGTGGACAATTCTTGCGGGGTGGGCTTCCGTTTTCTTTTTCTGATGCAAAATTCTCATCTGAGTTCACCTCTGTTATAGCATGCCTTAATTTGAAAACAGCAGTGTCAGGTTGGGGATGAGCGTGAACATGACTGAGAAAATAAAACTGAATTAAAAAAAAAAAAAGTTAACCTTTACAGGTACAATAAATTTACACCGTCTGTTACAGACTCAAATTGAATGTATCTTTTTATTATATAATAGTAACAATAAGAGCAGCTCACTACTTAAAATGGTAATTCTGGGAAGCAGCCAGGATCAGACCCGTGACCTGTTGATTATGATTCAGCAGTTTTTATCGCTGTATCACCCAAGCAGTCAAGTACCACCCAAATAACCTGATTTCTTTTTCTTCACTTGTATTTTTGAATTAAAGCGTACTTGTTTTGTTATAGATGTACATTTTGTTAAAGTGTTTATTTGATATTTGCACTTTAGCCTTCACACATTATACAGTTAATGTCAAAATGTATAACATGAAAAAAGTTTCTATTTTAGGTATATGTTCAACATTTCTTGCGTTTCCTGTAATCATACATTTACATAGATCGTTGTAGACACAGAACACACATGAATTGCATGTGTTCCAAATAACAATACATTATTTACCCTATACAGCTCCAGGCACATCACATCCAGATAAACATGACTTGAACTGGGAGAACTTTTTGCCCGAGTTCAGCTGCAGCGGCGCAGGGATTGGATAGCAGGCTACTTGCTGCTTATGTTGATCAACACATTTACAAAACATAAGACGCTAATGGAGAGGTGCGAAGAAATTTAAGATGGCCCAGGATTACAAGTTTGTTAATAGGCTTCAGGGATTCTAGTGTTAACTGCTACACCACACTGCCTGCCTTTTTTAAATGACAAGGCTCCACCTACATTTACTTGATGTATTTCTGTCCTGTACTATGTTTCCAGCACAGATCAGAGTTAGTGTCTCTCTTAACTCCTCATTTTGGGGGATGATAAAAATGATAATTATACCATAATGATAATTATATCATCCTCAGGGGAATTAAAAAATATCACTATTAAATAGAATGCATGAAGCTTGTTGGAAAACTGGTATATAAAATGCTCGTTTTGACATTACTGTCTGAATGCAGGGCCTGAATTTCAGAATGGTATTGTGGGAATTATGCCTGTTAATTCAACTTGTAGCATTGTGTGGTTTAATGGGGGAGTTCTAAGTGATAATGAAATGGATCACGGACTTTTAAATCACCTTAAATAGCCCAGATAAAGGAACAGCATGCTCCTATTCATCCTCTGAATGTAATAGACATGGCTACAGTTGCCCATTCATTCATTCGTTCATTTTCTAATTGGGTTATCAATTTCAGGGACTCGGGCCTGTTGGGCAAAGACATAATGCAAGGCTGGATCCAAAGAAAGATAGGGTGCCTCAGAATTGTAGGGCACACTAATGTACTTGCCTATCTACTCTTACTCTTTGTCAGATACACATTGCGCCCATGCCCAAAAATGTGACTAAGGCCTTTAAATCTAAAAATGTTCAGCAAAAGGAGGAGAGGCAAACTGTAAAACCTCTAGTCCCAAATGATGCAAACTTTCTATATACAGTAATCCCTCCTCGATCACGGGGGTTGCGTTCCAGACCCCCCCGCAATAGGTGAAAATCCGCGAAGTAGAAACCATATGTTTCTATGGTTATTTTTATATATTTTAAGCCCTTATAAACTCTCCCACACTGTTTATAAATATACCCCACAGAGTTATACAGCATAATCCCTTTGTATTCTCTTAGATATTAGGTAAGATTCATTGAAATTATGTATATAAACACACTGTTTATATACAGTAAAACCTAAATATGATTTTAAAGATATTGAGTGTCTCTGATATCACATGTTACAGCCATTACGATAGACATGCCACCAGCAATAAATACGTACAATGCAACATAAATAGTATACAATAAATGTGTGTGTACAGTGACACTAAACGTACGTACATGTACTAAGTACTGTAAGTAGAAAATTAATTATGGTTACTCACCAACAATGACACGATGACTTGTCCGATAACAATGAGTTTTATTTTACTGCACAACAAAAGAGAGCGTTACAGCCCTTAAAGGAGCCACTTCAGGCAATTGTGTAGCACTTCTGGCAGTCTTCAATCCAAATCCCTAAAGCAGATTCCATCCAGACTACTGCCTTATTACATCCACTTACAACTTGTTTTGCACCCTGGTTAAAAGGACACTGCGGCCGTAGATCTTATATTCCTTTCCTACTTTTTAAATAAAAATAATCGTAGCCTTCAACAAATCCAAAACGTTTACCTTTTCGGCAATCGTTAACATCTTCTGTTTGCGCTTGGGCACAGCCCCTGAAGCAGTAGCAGATCGTTTTGGAGCCATAATGAAGGGCTTGACTATGCACAAAGATAAACACAAAAGAGCACAACTCTTTACACGGCGAAACACGTTGATGCTGAATGAGCGAGACGAGACTTCCTGGTTAACACTGCATTCAGCAAGCAGGAACTTAACTGCGTACTCTGATTGGTTAGCTTCTCAGTCAGAAGAACTTAACTGCGTGCTTTGATTGGTTAGCTTCTCAGTCATCTGCCAATAGTGTCCCTGGTATGAAATCAACTGGGCAAACCAACTGAGGAAGCATGTACAGGAAGTAAAAAGACACATTGTCCGCAGAACCCGCGAAGCAGCGAAAAATCCGCGTTATATATTTAGTTATGCTTTCATATAACATCCGCGATAGAGCGAAACCGCGAAAGTCAAAGCGCGATATAGCGAGGGATTACTGTATTTAAAGAATTTCTGGTATTTTAAGATTCAAGGCAGGTAAAAGAGCAAGAGCAAAAGCAAACAAAGCCAAACCAGATTCTTGAAGAAGTTGTCAAAACCTGGGTATCCATACAAAACAAGAAATCAAAATGGAATCTAAAAATATAGAAGTAGCTGTGTGACTGAATGACAGAAAATGGCAAAATAATAATTATCATGGTAAAAATGTCACAAGAAGCAATATTTTGGTACATATTCAATACAAAAATTCTAAAAATGTAATTGGATCAGCTTTTTTACATTATTGGCAATACCGAGAAAGCCAGTACTGCACTATTGCTTGAGTAAAAGTAGACCAATTACTGCAGAAGGCAAAATAACACATGAGAAAAACTGAGTAAAAACTAGATATAAAAATAGCTGACATTGCACATTGTTGATAATACAGCAAGCACTGCATCAAAACATGTTGAAAAGAAAAACGCCATAGGTAATGTCGCGCTGTGGTGCGACATATACACATCCACAGTTAGTCTGTAGGACTGTGGGATGTGGGAGGACTGCCAGCACAAACAACAGTTGTAGCAGGTATACTTCACAAGATTCAAATGAAGTGGCTGTTTGGCTTGTCTACATTGGCGATGACATACGTTGCTCCATAAATTTTAACTTAAAATTTATTTACTGTTTCAATGCTTCAAAGCACAACGCATGTCTCCCTATTAATACATGCACTGTGTTAACAGAGACTTGTAGTCACTGATAGTAGGACTATCCAAACAGTATACAGTGCATCCGGAAAGTATTCACAGCGCATCACTTTTTCCACATTTTGTTATGTTACAGCCTTATTCCAAAATGGATTAAATTCATTTTTTTCCTCAGAATTCTACATACAACACTCCATAATGACAACTTGAAAAAAGTTTACTTGAGATTTTTGCAAATTTATTAAAAATAAAAAAATTGAGAAAGCACATGTACATAAGTATTCACAGCCTAATTAATTAATAGTTAATTGAACATGATTTGGAAAGGCACACAGTTGACAGTTCATGTCAGAGCACAAACCAAGCATGAAGTCAAAGGAATTGTCTGTAGACCTATGAGACAGGATTGTCTCAAGGCACAAATCTGGGGAAGGTTACAGAAAAATTTCTGCTGCTTTGAAGGTCCAAATGAGCACAGTGGCCTGCATCATCTGTAAGTGGAAGAAGTTCGAAACCACCAGGACTCTTCCTAGAGCTGGCCAGCCATCTAAACTGAGCTATCTGGGGAGATGAGCCTTAGTCAGGGAGGTGACCAAGAACCCGATGGTCACTCTGTCAGAGCTCTAGAGGTCCTCTGTGGAGAGAGGAGAACCTTCCAGAAGGACAACCATCTCTGCAGCAATCCACCAGTCAGGCCTGTATGGTAGAGTGACCAGACGGAAGCCACTCCTTAGTAAAAGGCACATGGCAGCCCGCCTGGAGTTTGCCAAAAGGCACGTGAAGGACTCTCAGACCATGAGAAACAAAATTCTCTGGTCTGATGAGACAAAGATTGAACTCTTTGGTGTGAATGCCAGGTGTCACGTTTGGAGGAAACCAGGCACCGCTCATCACCAGGTCAATACCATCTGTACCGTGAAGCATGGTGGTGGCAGCATCATGCTGTGGGGATGTTTTTCAGTGGCAGGAACTTGGAGACTAGTCAGGATGAAGGGAAAGATGACTGCAGCAATGTACAGAGACATCCTGGATGAAAATCTGCTCCAGTGCGCTCTTGACCTCAGACTGGGGCGACGGTTCATATTTCACCAGGACAATGACCCTAAGCACACAGCCTAGATATCAAAGGAGTGGCTTCAGGACAACTTTGTGAATGTCCTTGAGTGGCCCAGCCATAGCACAGCCTTGAATCCGATTGAACATCTCTGGAGAGATCTTAAAATGGCTGTGCACCGACGCTTCCCATCGAACCTAATGGAGTTTGAGAGGTGCTGCAAAGAGGAATGGGCGAAACTGGCCAAGGATAGGTGTGTCAAGCTTTGTGGCATCATATTCAAAAAGATTTCAGGCTGTAATAACTGCCAAAGGTGCATCGACAAAAGTATTAAGCAAAGGCTGTGAATACTTACAGTGGTGTGAAAAACTATTTGCCCCCTTCCTGATTTCTTATTCTTTTGCATGTTTGTCACACAAAATGTTTCTGATCATCAAACACATTTAACCATTAGTCAAATATAACACAAGTAAACACAAAATGCAGTTTTTAAATGATGGTTTTTATTATTTAGGGAGAAAAAATCCAAACCTACTTGGCCCTGTGTGGAAAAGTAATTGCCCCCTTGTTAAAAAATAACCTAACTGTGGTGTATCACACCTGAGTTCAATTTCCGTAGCAACCCCAAGTCCTGATTACTGCCACACTTGTTTCAATCAAGAAATCACTTAAATAGGAGCTGCCTGACACAGAAAAGTAGACCATAAGCACCTCGAAAGCTAGACATCATGCCAAGATCCAAAGAAATTCAGGAACAAATGAGAACAGAAGTAATTGAGATCTATCAGTCTGGTAAAGGTTAGCCCAACCAGTTATTAGGTTCAGGGGGCAATTACTTTTTCACACAGGGCCATGTAGGTTTGGATTTTTTTTTCTCCCTAAATAATTAAAACCATCATTTAAAAACTGCATTTTCTGTTTACTTGTGTTATATTTGACTAATGGTTAAATGTGTTTGATGATCAGAAACATTTTGTGTGACAAACATGCAAAAGAATAAGAAATCAGGAAGGGGGCAAATAGTTTTTCACACCACTGTATGTATATGTGATTTCTCTTTATTTTTAATAAATTTGCAAAAACCTCAAGTAAACTTTTTTCACGTTGTCATTATGGGGTGTTGTGTGTAGAATTCTGAGGAAAAAAATGAATTTAGTCTATTTTGGAATAAGGCTGTAACATAACAAAATGTGGAAAAAGTGATGCGCTGTAAATACTTTCCGGATACACTGTACTTTGCTTTTTTTTATGGATCTGCATACGCTGAATTTTTCATTCATTTGGCACTTGAAGGTGAACTACCTTTCATTAATATAGCCTGCAAATGAAAGCACACCTCATACTGTATATTTGAACGGAACATTAATCAATGTGATGCTATCTCATAATGATAAATTTACTGAGTATAGGTAACGATAGCCAAAGTAATTTTTCAAATTCTGGATTTTTACACAAGCATAAGAAGTAGCAAAGTTTGATTGGTCACACAAGAAACCTTAAAACTAGCAAAACAGAAGCGGTTCAGAAATAAAGGATTGATATAAAAATGACGAGTTTGACTTTGAACAGGAAGCTTTAAAGTTGTGGCAAATGTTAAAAAAAAAAAATAGGAAAAGTAAAGCACCATGACTTTCTGATATTTGAAAATTAAATTCACTTGACTAAACTGTTTAATATTAGTTTCTATTAATATTTTTTTCAATCAGCTAACACGTTAAGTGTTGTCACAGCGGATCATCTTTTTCCATTTCTTCCTGTTCTCTGCATCTTGCTCTGTTGCAACCATTACCTGCATGTCCTCTCCCACCACATCCATTAACCTTCTCTTAGGCCTTCCTCTTTTCTTCTTTCCTGGCAGCTCTATCCTTAGCATCATTTTCCCAATATACCCAGCATCTCTCCTCTGCACATGTCCCAACCAGTGCAATCTTGCCTCTCTGACTTTGTCTCCAAACCATACAACCTGAGCCAACTCTCTAAAGGCGCTTTTCCACTGCATAGTACGGCACAGTACGGTTCAGTACAGCTCACCTTGGTTCGGCTCAGTTCGGCTCGGTTTGCGTTTCGACTGCAGTTTAGTACCGCTTTAGAGTGGGCGGGATTATTCACGTGTCGTTATAGTTGCGCCGCCTCTACTGCCGTGACACCGTGGAACTTTTACAACAACACGCAGACAACGACAACACTTTAGTTCGACGACGCGCAAGGGTAAGCATCTAAAAAAAGCACATCACTAGCTAACTTTTATCACTGTTGCAAAGCATAAAATGAACTTAACTGCCAGTGTAACATTAAAATGCTGATTCTGTATATTACAGATCTTCCACATTTTGCAAAAAAGTCGCCGCAACAGACCATCTGTTTGGACATTTAACTGTGCTTCAGAGTGGTGGGATGTGATTGTTCCCGGTTTTACAAACACTCAGTGGCTGGAGAACTTTCGAATGTCTGAAGAAACATTCATCCACTTATGCAACAAACTGCGTCCAGCGATGGAGAGACGGGACACAAACTTCCGCGTGTGTGTACATAAAAGAAAAGAATAGCCAGTGAGTCAGTAATGACGATTTTCTCCGGCCAGTCAGTGACCAGCAGAGTTTACACGTCCACGTTTTGGTAACGGTTCGGCACGCTTGGAACCTCGGCTGAGGTGGTACTAAAAAAAGGACCAGGTACCAGGTACTGTTCCCAGTGGAAAACCCCCAAAAAGTGAGCTGAACTGAACCGTGTCGTGCTGTACTATGCAGTGGGAAAGCGCCAAAATGTACTCATTTCAAATCCTTTATGTCCTTGTCACACCCAATGCAAATGTTATCTTTAACTCTGCCATCTCCAGCCCACCGTCTCCAACCCATATAACTTTAGATGGTCTCACTGCCGTCCTGTAGACCTTCCCTTTCACTCTTGCTGATACTCGTCTTCACAAATCACTCCCGACAGTCTTCTCCACCCATTCTAAACCTGCCTGCACTCTTTTTCACACATCTTCCACAATCCCCAATACTCTGTATTATTGATCCCAAGTATTTAAACTCACCCCACTTTCGCCAACTCTACTCTCTGCATCCTCACCATCCCACTGACCTACTCATTTACACACGTGTTCTGTCTTGTTCCTACTGAACTCTATTTCTCTTCTCTCTAGAGCACATCTCCTCCTTTCCCGGGTCTCCTCATCCTGCTCCCTACTTTCGCTACAGATGACAATAGTGCTGGGCGATATGGAAAAATCATATATCACGATATGGATTATTTTATATCACAATAACGATATATATCACGATATACCACCCACAATAAAGTACGTTTCCAGTTATTCTCTGAAAAGTTTGACAAAAATATCATTGCATACTTTTTTTTGCAACTTTATTTTGAAGTGACATTTAACTGAACTGTCACAAAGCCACAAGATGGAGTTTCTTTCCCAAAAAGTTCATTTTTATTCTTGATTATCACTTATATAAAGGGTAGAGTATGCATTGCATAGCGACAAGACATTATCATTCATTTGTCATAGCCTATTTGATGCAATATTTTCTTTAGTAATTGATAAAATTAGGTTAGCAACGATAGAAATGATAGAAGAGAAATAGGACGATAGACACTTTTCTATCGTCCCCACGATATATATCGTCATATTGCCCAGCACCAGATGACAATATCATCAGCAAACATCATAGTCCACGGGGACTCCTGTCTAATCTCGTCTGTGAACCTGTCCATCACCTTTGCAAATAAGAAAGGGCCCAGAGCCGATTCCTGGTAATCCCACCTCCACGTTGAATGCATCTTATCACTACTACCGCAAACCTCACCACTGTCACACTTCCCTCGTACATATCCTGTACAACTCTTGCATACTTCTCTGCCACTCATGAATTCCTCATACAATACCACAACTCCTCTCGAGACACCCTGTCATATGCTTTCTCCAGGTCCACAAAGACGCAATGGAACTCCTTTTGGCCTTCTCTATACTTATCCATCAACACCCTCAAAGCAAACATTGAATCTGTGGTGCTCCTTACTGACATTAAACCATACTGCTGCTTCCTTATCACCTTCCTTCTCAACCTAGCTTCCACTATTCTTCCCCTTCATGCTGTGGCTCATCAATTTTATCCCCGTGTACTTACTACAACTCTGCACATCCCTGTTATTCTCACAAATCGGTACCAAATACAAATCCTCAGACATCCTCTCACTTTCCAAGATTCCATTAAACAATCTGGTTAAAAACTCCACTGCCATCTCCCCTAAAGATGTCCATGCTTCCAAAGGTATGTTATCTGGACCAACAGCCTTTTCATTCTTCATCCTCTTCATTACTTCCTCCTACGCTAATCTGTTGCACTTCCTGATTCACTATTGCCACATCATCCAACCTTCTCTTTCTCTTATTCTTTTCATTTATGAGCCTCTCAAAGTACTCTTTCCATCTGCTCAACACACTCTCCTCGCTTGTGAGTACATTTCCATTAGTATACTTTATCACCCTAACCTGCTGCACATCTTTCTTAGTTAAGTCCCTTTGTCTAGCCAATTGGTACAGGTCTTTCTCCCTCGTTAGTGTCCAACCTCTCATACAACTTATCATATGCCTTTACTTTAGCCTTTGCCAACTCTCTTCACCTTACGCTTTATCTCCTTGTATTCTTGTCTACTTTCTGCATCTCTCTAACTATCCCACTTCTTTGCCAACCTACTCTCCTGTTCTTCCCCATTCCACCACCAGGTTTCCTTTTCCTCCATCCTCTGTCCAGATGTCACACCAAGCACCCTTCTTGCTCTCACCCTTACTACGTCTACTGTAGTTGCCCAGCTATCTGACAACTCTTCACTACTACCCAGTGCCTTTCTTACCTCCTTCCTGAACTCAACCTTGCAGTCTTCCTTTTACAACTCCCACCATTTGATCCTTGCCTCCGCTCTCACTCTTTTTGATCTCCAATGTCATCCTACAGACCACCATCCTATGCTGCCTATCTACATTTTCCCCTGCCGCCACTTTGCAGTCTTCAATCTCCTGATCCTCCTGCATTGGATATAATCTACCTGTGTGCATCTTCCTCCACTCTTGTACTTCAACTGATGTTCCTCCATCTTCTTAAAATATGTATTCACCGCAGTCATGTCCATCCTTTTTGCAAAATCCACTATCATCTGACCTCCTTCATTCCTCTCTTTGACACCATACCTACCCATCACCTCCTCATCCCCTCTGTTCCCTTTACCAACATGTCTATTGAAGTCCGTTCCAATTGCCAATCTCTGTCCCTTAGGAACACTGTCCATACTTCATCCAACTCACTCTAGAAATAATCTTTCTCATCCATTGCACACCCAACTTGCGGGGAATATGCACTAACTACATTCATCATCACACCTTCAATTTCCAGCTTCATAATCATCACTCTGTCTGACACTCTTTTCACCTCCAAAACACTCTTGACATACCGTTACTTCAGAATAACCCTACCCCTTTTCTCTTCCCATCCACACCATGATAGGACAATTTGAATCCACCTCCGATCCACATGGCCTTACTCCCCTTCCATTAAGTCTCTTGCACACACAATATATCAACCATCCTTTTCTCCATCACATCAGCTGACTCTCACCCTTACCAGTCATACTGCCAACATTCAAAGTTCCTACCTTCAGTTCCACTCTATTTACCTTCCTCCTCTCCTCCTGCCTCCCGACACGTCTCCCCACTCTTCTTCTCCTTCTTCAGCCAACTGTAGCCCAATTTCAGCCAGCACCCTGTTGGCTGCCAGAACTGGTGGTGGCCGTTGTTAACCCGGGCCTCAACCAATCCGACATGCAAATCTGTATTTTTGTCCACATAGAGATCTGGCAAATTTTACTCCGGATGCCCTTCCTGATGTAAGCCTCCCCATTTATCCGGGCTTGGTACCTGCATGAAGAAACACACTGGTTTCTGCATCCCCTGTGACTAGGTTTTTTAAGCATGTTGCAGAAATAACCTTTAAAAAGTTGATTGAAGTGTAAATATCCGCTAATTAAAAGGTACATATGATGTTTGAATTTTTATATTTACTGTGGATTTTAAGAAGCTGTTTCCAGCAATTGGACAGAAAATGTTAAAAGAATACATCTAGAATGTGCATGTGCCAAGATAAATCATGTAGTTCATGATATATCATCTATACTAATAAAAGGCAAAGCACTCACTCACTCACTCATCACTAATTCTCCAACGTCCCGTGTAGGTAGAAGGCTGAAATTTGGCAGGCTTATTCCTTACAGCTTACTTACTTACTTACAAAAGTTAAGCAGGTTTCATTTCGAAATTCTATGCATAACGGTCAACAATGTCCGCCATGTTGAACTTTCTTATTTATGGCCCCATCTTCACGAAATTTGGTAGGCGGCTTCCCTGCGCTAACCGAAACCAATGTATATACTTATTTTGGTGGTATGAGGCCACTGTCAGCCGCCATATTGAACTTTCCAACGTCACTAATTCTCCAACTTCACGTGTAGGTAGGAGGCTGAAATTTGGCAGGCTCATTCCTTACAGCTTACTTACAAAAGTTAAGTTTCATTTCGAAATTCTACGCAAAATGGTCATAACGGTCAACAATGTCCGCCAAGTTGAACTTTCTTATTTATGGCCCCATCTTCACGAAATGTGGTAGGCGGCTTCCCTGCACTAACCGAAACCAATATACTTACTTATTTCGGTGGTATGATGCCACTGTCGGCCGCCATATTGAACTTTTCAATGGTCTTTGTTACTTATGGGCCCATTTTAAAGAAATTTGGTACGCAGGTTCCCAACGCTAACTGAATCCTACTTACGTACATATATACGTCCATAGCCTGCAGCTCGGTCACCGTGTGAGGCGGCATTGGGTCCCCCATCCCAACGCCTCTCACGTTGTTGGCTGCCTGCCTATATAAGGCCGTCCGTCGCTCCAGTCTCTACATTCCCTTCCTTGCTTCGCCATGGGATTCACGTCTCCGTGCTGATAACTACAGCCTTTTTATTTAATCCATGGCTTCTCCCCTTTTTTTTTTGTTCATTTATTATGATTATAGTTATTGTGTAGGTATTTTAGACTTACTTTACATTGTTCAGGTACCCATTTCCTTTATCATTCCAACCGTACCCCCATTAACATGTCTATCGAGGTGATCACCATTGATCAAAGAACTGTCACTTACCAAGTGGTTTTCATGCCCGGAGATGGCACCTACTTTTTCCATTCTCTGTGTTACATATTGCACGGCCATATCAGGCTCACTCTTGATATCCGGAGGAACATTGTGTCTTATGTTTTGAATGACTGGGACAGGTTCAAGGTGTGGACTGATGATGGTACAGGAGATAATTATACTACACAGGAGCACTATAAGAGTGAAATGCTTAAGCCCTTCACCTATGGTTCTGCATGTGAGTTGATGGCTGCCGCTGAATTGTTCGGTTGTTGCTTTCAAGTGTACCGAAATGGCCAAATATTTTACACCTTTCGACAACGGCCAGTGCCTCTTAAACATCTTAGACTCACAGGTGACAATTTCAGTAGTGGACACTTTGATGTTTATGAATGTTTAAACTCTCAAATGCTGGATGTGAAGTTATCGATGAAACTGGTTGTATGCTTACAACGCTTGACAGATGCCGAATGTCACTTTAACACAAGTCCTGCAAATACTGTTGTAATTGAAACAAACCATGAAACTCAAACCAATTATGACAGCAGCAGTCCAAGCTGTGAGATTTGAAACAAGATTACTGTTCACATGGCCAACTGTACGTTGCATGCTCAAGAGTAAGCTCAGCGCACAGCTTGGTCATATTACAACCGGAGGGCCGAACTTAAAATGTGGTATACAAAGAGATCCTTAACAAATAATTATTGGTATATTTTCCCTCAGTTTAAAAAGGTTTAGTTTTCTTCTTAATAAAAATCGCTGCTGCGAAGCACGGGTATTTTGCTAGATCTTAATAAACCCTATACTGAATACCCCTGTTGTTGCACTGATCCCCATTTTTGCTTCACATTAAAAGCATTGCATTGTTTTTGAATATATTTGAGTGTGAATACTGTTTGATTTTTTTTTTATGTACTTTATTAATCCCCGAGGGGAAATTGTCTTTTTGCATGAGCTTTAGAAGGTCAGAATGCAGGGTCAGACATTGCACACTCCTGGAGCAATTTTCAGGTTAAGGCCCTTGCTTTAGGGCCCAGTGGAGTAGGATTTCTTCTTGCATTAACGGGATTTGAACCTGCACCCTTACACATGCCAGTGCAAATCCTTAACCTCAGCGTCCCTATTCTGCCCCAATTATTCACTTAAATGATAGTTAGGTGACTACTTCATGGATATACAAGTATTTTAAATCTGTTACTGTTTGTGTTTTGTACTGTATTACAGAAAAAGACACAATATTCACTGTTGTAAATGAAGGCACTTTAATAAAACTCAATTTAATTTCTGTTTACCCTTATGGTATCACAAGGTATCGAATATCGTAAAATTTCAGTTGCATAATTTTGGTATAATGACATCCCTACTTCACAGTATTATATAAATGCCACCCAGACAGAACTAAACTAAAAACAGAATCCATAACATAATATGAAAATATTTGAAAGATAAAAATATTAAACAAGCAAACACCACTCTGGAACCAGGCAAGGAACCCTGCCAGTAATAATGGTAACAACTTTGATGTGTACAGAATTTTTTTTATGTTCAGGCAGCATAAAATATTGAAAAAAGTGTGATGAAAAGAAAGTGCATGTGAGCCTGATACAAGTTCAAACATTTGCTGTGTTACTTAACTTGTTGTCTTGTGATAAATGAAATAACATTTTCTTATCACATCATTCCTGTAGTACACATTAACTTGGCTCATATTTTACTTTACTCTCAAAAAAAGGTTTATTAGAGCAATTAACCATTTAGTAATTAAGAATGAAAATGATTTGTTTTCATTGTTTACCTGATCGATTAATTTTTCTCTTAAAGATGCTGTTGCCTCTGACATTTAGGAAATCTTAGTAACTGTTAAATGAAGAGTCATTCTACCCACTCCAAAAATATCTGCACATTTTATCATGATTACTTTTAAAAACATGTTGCATGATAGCCATCTGATGTTGGGATATGGGTTTTGAATTTGAAGTTAATTTATTCAGATGTGTTTTTGCTTTGTACTGGAAAAAATCAAGTTATAATACACTGCTCACAAAAATTAAAGGAACACTTTAAAGAAACACATTAGATACATCATATCTCAATATGAAGTTGGATATCTATACAAATAACGACAGGGCAATGTCTTAGGAACAAAAGGATGCCAAGTCTTTTAATGGAAATAAAAGTTTTCTGCCTACAGAGGGCTCAATTGTGTAGACACCCTAAAATCAGAGTGAAATGAAGATGTGGCAGGCTAGTCCATTTTTTCAAAAACTTAATTTCTACTACTCAAAATGCTTTTCAGTATCTTGTGTGGCTCCCACGAGCTTGTATGCATGCTTGACAACGCGTCGGGCATGCTCCTAATGAGACGACGAATGGTGTCTTGTGGCATTTCCTCCCAGATCTGTATGAGGGCATCCCTGAGCTGTTGTACAGTCTGAGGAGCAACCTGGCGGCACCTAATGGACCGAAACATAATGTCCCACAGATGTTCTATTGGGTTTAAGTCAGGGGATCGTGAAGGCCATTCAATTGTTTCAATTCCTTCATCCTCCAGGTACTGCCTGCATACTCTTGCCACATGAGGCCGGGCATTGTCGTGCATTAGGAGGAAACCAGGACCTACTGCACCAGCGTAGGGTCTGACAATGGGTTCAAGGATTTCATCTCGATACCTTATGGCAGTCAGAGCACCATTTCCTACGCAGTAGATGTCTGTGTGTCCCTCCATGGATATGCCTCCCCAGACCATCACTGACCCACCACCAAACCTGTCATGTTGAACGCGTTGCAGGCAGCATATCGTTCTCCTTGTCTTCTCCAGACTCTTTCACGTCTATCACAGCTGCTCAGGGTGAACCTGCTCTCATCTGTAAAAAGTACAGGCCAGTGGCGGACTTGCCAATTCTGGTGTTCTTGAGCAAATGCCAGTCGAGCTCCACGGTGCTGGGCAGTGAGCACAGGGCCCACTACAGGACGTCGGGCCCTCAGGCCATCTTCATGAAGTCTGTTCCTGATTGTTTGGGTAGAGACATTCACACCAGTGGCCCTCTGGAGGTCATTCTGTAGGGCACGAGCAGTGCTCAGCCTGTTCCGCCTTGCACAAAGGAGCAGGTATCGGTCCTGCTGATGGGTTGAGGACCTTCTACGGCCCTGTCCAGCTCTCCGAGAATAACAGCCAGTCTCCTGAAATCTCCTCCATGTTCTGGAGATTGTGCTGGGAGACACATTAAACCTTCTTGCTGCAGCACGTGTGGATGTGCCATCCTGGAGAAGTTGGACAACCTGTGCAACTTCTGTAGGGTTAAGGAATCGCCTCATACTGCCAGTAGAGATGATTACTCAAGCCAAAACTAGCACGAGTGGAAAACCAGCCAAAAAAGATCAAGAGGGAGAAACTTGAAATGACCTCCACATGTAAAACCAGTCCTGTTTTGAGGGTTTTCTAATTGTTGCCACTTTAGTGCACCTGTCGTTAAGTCCATGAACACCAATACAGCTGAAAGTGATTAACAATGACCTCAGCTGCTTAACCAACCAGAAAATTATCAGACAGGTTTAATTGATTTCATGCCAGGCCCAATAAAAAAAGTGTTCCTTTAATTTTTGTGAGCAGTATATTTATTACTATGCTGTTTGTGCATGTGCAGTCATTTCTGTTTACTTCAGGCCACAAACATATAAGTATGTTAAATATACATATTAAACGTACCTGCTCCCATCTCATCTGTTGCCTGTTTGAGAACTAGAAAAATTAGCAATATGATTATTACAGCAAGAGCACACTTGTGAGTGAAAGAAGAACTAATGAAGAGAAAAGGATTGTCTTAACACTACTGCTGAAAGTTAATTACTTAAAATAATTTTGTACATGTTGGATGTATTGATTTAAACATGGAACTGGATGACTACCAGCTCTGAGCTATATACACTCACCCTGGTTGTGCATTTTTTTCCTTAGATTGTTTCATATGAATAAATGTTTGTCACTGTAAATTATGGAAGGTATCTTTATTATTGTCTGCATGGAAAGATTTCCCTTTCAGAATTAAAAAGCTAAAATAAAATCTTGACTCAATTTCAGTGTCTGATTTATATGTTTACCAATTTTAAGTCAGTCGGGCAGCTGATTATTTTGTATCTCTTTCAGGCTCCGTTATGGGCATACCTGGCATGTGCTGTGGGACTGTTTATTTACCAGTCTTTAGATGCTATAGATGGGAAACAGGCAAGGCGAACAAACAGTAGTTCCCCACTGGGTGAGCTCTTTGACCACGGCTGTGATTCCCTGTCCACAGGTAGGGGGCTTTCATTTCATAAGTGGATAGTTTGGTCATGTTACTATTTCTTTATTACAGAAGGAAATCCATAAAAAAGCATATGGATTACAGTTTTTTTATTCCATTTTGAAACTTGAGATGGGCACATAAATATACTATCCTTCACTTTAGGAAAATAAGTTTACTGCTTAGTAAGTTTCTAAATTAATTTAAGCTAGAGCAGTATAGCAACTGAAACTGAAACAGTATGTTTGTCTTAAAAACCATAGACACCCTTGGAATTCTAACAACATTTTAAACACACATATTCCAGTTAATGGTTTCAAGGAGTAAGGGCCTGTCTTGACAGCCTACATAAAATTTAGTAACTTAATGTAGTAATTCCAATAAAAGATTCATTAAATCATATTTACACAAAAACACAAGTCATCTCCCTTCCTTTTAGGTGCACTAAACACCAAATAAATGTATTAGGAGGTCATAAGTCACACTGTATATCTGAGTTTACTATTTAATAGTCTTGAGCAAATCTTTAAACGAAATAAGTGCAAAACTGGGCATCATTCAGTTCACCCTGCTATTTGTCTCAGCGTTATCCACGTGGTTGAGCCATCTTAATGTTGATTAGATAATACATATATTAATATTAACTTATTTTTTCTGAGATTTACACTGAAATGTCATAACAATTTTCAAATATCTTTTTGAAAGATTTATTTTTCTGGTTGTGCATATATAAAAGTAGTCCGAGTTTGGATCTTAATGCATAGATTGATTTGTATTGAAATACCTACTTTGTAGAACATTAAATCACTCTTATTGTCTAGGCAACATACAGGTGCAGTTAAAAATGTGAATAAAATTAAAAGACGTACTGTACTCAAAAAAATAATTTTGAAAACAAGTTGACAGGCATCGTACTTTGAGTAATGTGCAGATTGTACCACATCTGGAGTACCACAGACTTTATTTTGATCAGTTAATTAAATATCAGAAATAGTTTTACTTGTAACTGTGTCCAGAGAAGCCTCAAGTGAATCCTTGTACTTAAAGGAATATCCTACTTTGACTTTTTAAGGGAAATTGTATCATTTGTTGGACCTTATCCATATGCACCTAAATGATCCAAAAAGTACTGAGACAATCTAGACTGATGAAATACATTTTCCCCTCATTTGAAAAAATATAACTTAATCCAGTTAGGCTTCAAGTTGGGCAATTTTCCCTGTTATTCTAGGCTAAGAAATACATCCCACAATTTTTTATCCAGGTGAAAGAAACATGTTTGAAAAATGTATGGTTTCATGTTAAGTGGTTCTTGCTGAGAAAATAGATAGAGGTAATTAGTAATCTATAAACTGCCTCCACATCTTGTAGTATCTCTCTATTTATCTTCACCACCCACTTATCCAGTGCAGGATCACAGGAAAATTGGAGCCTATTTCAACAAGCCTAGGGCACAAGGCAGGAACAATCCCTGAAAAAGGGTGCCAGTCCACCTCAGGGTGAACACATACACACACATAACAATTTCAGTTAAACTTCAGTTTACCTACCCTACATGTCTTTAGATTGTAGGAGGAAACTGGCACACATAGAAGAAACTCTTGTGGACATGGGGTGGAGCATGCAAACTCCACTCCACTCATGGAGCACCCGGGACATGAACCTTGGTTGACTTATGTTAAGCAGCGGTGCTGCTACTGTGACACTGTGCTGCCCTACTAAAAATGTAATCTTTTGCTTCTTTTTCACAATATTACTGAATCTTTTATCCAATCTTTTATTCATTAGGAAGAAATTTTCAGGACTTAAAAGTACTTCATTATCGCACAAAAAACAGAGGGTGCTTCCAACTTGCTGTTGCAAATGTTTTTTTTCCCTTGCACTTTGTTAAATGGCATTTGTATTATTTTGAACATTTTTATATGCCTATCTGTACTAGCTTTTTTCCATTCACTCTCTACTTCTGCTTTGAAGCTGATTCCTTTACCCTAGTTTATCTAAAGCCAATTATTCACTGAATGCCTTCTCTTGTATTTTATTACATTGCAATCAGAAAAATTGGGGAGGAACGTTGGCAATTGTAAGACAAATCTTAACATTGACTTTTCCGAAAAATGATTACATAGGTAGTTTGAAATTTTTATGCATCAAGCCAAAATGGATATGCTTTGAGACGTGCAGGTGATTTTTTTTCAGTAAAGTCTTAAGTCTGTTTAACTTGTTCACTTTTTTCTTATAACTTTACTGTTAAAAGAAATTTAGTAGGTAATGAAAATCATCTATACTAATAAAAGGCAAAGCCCTCCCTGACTCACTCACTGACTCACTGAGGCCACTGTCAGCCGCCATATTGAACTTTCCAACGTCACTAATTCTCCAACTTCCCGTGTAGGTAGAAGGCTGAAATTTGGTAGGCTTATTCCTTACAGCTTACTTACAAAAGTTAAGCAGGTTTCATTTCAAAATTCTACATGTAATGGTCATAACGATCGACAACGTCCGCCATGTTGAACTTTCTTATTTATGGCCCTATCTTCACGAAATTTGGTAGGCGGCTTCCCTGCGATAACCGAAACCGATGTACGTACTTATTTAAATGGTATGACGCCACTGTCGGCCGCCATATTGAACTTTCCAACGTCACTAATTTTCCAGCTTCCCGTGTAGGTAGAAGGCTGAAATTTGGCAGGCTCATTCCTTACAGCTTACTTACAAAAGTTAAGCAGGTTTCATTTCGAAATTCTACGTGTGACGGTCATAACGGTCAACAACGTCCACCATGTTGAACTTTCTTATTCATGGCCCCTTTTCACGAAATGTGGTAGGCGGCTTCCCTGTGCTAACCGAAACCAATGTACATACTTATTTCGGTGGTATGACGCCACTGTCAGCCGCCATATTGAACTTTCCAACATCACTAATTCTCCAACTTCCCATGTAGGTAGAAGGCTGAAATTTGGTACTTATTTCGGTGGTATGATGCCACTGTCGGCCGCCATATTGAACTTTTCAACGGTCTTTGTTACTTATGGGCCCATCTTCAAGAAATTTGGTACGCGGGTTCCCAACGCTAACTGAATCCTACTTACGTACCTATATACATCCATATATATATATATATACATCCAGCTGGGTCACCGTGTGAGGCTGCGTTGGGTCTCCGATCCCAACGCCTCCCACGTTGTTGGCTGCCTGCCTATAAAAGGCCGTCCGTCGCTCCAGTCTCTACATTCCCTTCCTTGCTTCGCCACGGGATTCATGTCTCCCTGCTGATAACTACAGCTTTTTTATTTAATCCACGGCTTCTCCGCTGTTTTATTGTTCATTTATTATGATTATAGTTATTGTGTAGGTATTTTAGACTTACTTTACATTGTTCAGGTACCCATTTCCTTTATCATTCCAACCATATCCCCATTAACATGTCTATCGAGGTGATCACCATCGATCAAAGAACTGTCACTTACCGAGTGGTTTCCATGCTTACCTTTTCCATTCTCTTTGTTACATATCGCACGGCCATATCAGGCTCACTTTTGATATCTGGAGGAACATTGTGTCTTGTGTATTGAATGACTGGGACAGGTTCAAGGTGTGGACTGATGACGGTACAGGAGATAATTATATTACACAGGAGCACTATAGAGAGTGAAATGCTTAAGCCCTTCACCTATGCATCTGCATGTGAGTTATTGGCTGCCGCTGAATTGTTCGGTTGTCGATTTCAAGTGTACCGAAATGGCCAAATATTTTTTCACCTTTCGACAATCGCCAATGCCTCTTTAAACATCTTAGATTGACAGGTGACGATTTGAGTAGTTGACACTTTGATGCTTATGAATGTTTAAACTCTCAAAAGCTGGATATGAAGTTATCGGTGAAACCGGTTGTATACTTACAACGCTTGACAGATGCCGAATGTCTCTTCAACACAAGTCCTGCAAATACTGTCGTAATTGAAAAAAAACCATGAAACTCAAACCGATTATGACAGCAGCAATCCAAGCTGTGAGATGTGAAACAAGATTACTGTTCTCATGACCAACTGTACATTGCATGCTCAAGAGTATGCTCAGCGCACAGCTTGGTCATATTACAACCGGAGGGCCGAACTCATAATGTGGTATACAAAGAGATCCTTAACAAATAATTATTGGTATATTTTCCCTCAGTTTAAAAAGGTTTAATTTTCTTCTTAATAAAAATGTTAAGGCAGTACTTCGCCGCTGCGAAGCGTGGGTATTTTGTTAGTTGTTAAATAAAGCAAAACCTGATTAAAAACAAATACGTGATGAAAATAATTTTCAAATAAAGCAATACCTGATTAAAGACAAAGTCTTAAACCAATTTGAAATTAAGAGAATGTTCATCCCAGGCAAAGCAAACAATATCTGTTTTATCACAACTAAGGGTCAGGTATGCGCTAGCTTCCTGTACCCTCAGAACTGGGGACTCATGCAGTGTCATAATCAACTCTGCAGTCCCTTCAGCAGGCACAACTGGCCTAGAGGAACACTGCAACATGCCACTCTGTAAAGAGCAAGGGATCATGATACAGTTGTGTTGAAGAACTTGGTGTGCTAAAAAAATTGACATGATGTAAAAAAGAAAAACTATGTTTTTTTGTGTTTAAGTAAATAATTTCTAATTAGAAAATCCAATACAGGCCAGGATTCAAGCATAAAAAAACAGATACGAAATAGCAGAAAATCCAGAAAGTCAAAAAATTTTAAGTCTAAATAGGTACTAAAATGCTAGACAGAGGTAAAACCAAAACTCTAACCGAAAAGGTCAAAAACATAAAAATCTAGTAAAAAGATAATTGTTAAAAATACAATTGATAAATGACAAATTAAACTTGCAATGATGGCAAATGCAAAATTGTGTAGGGGTGTGCTGCTGTGCATGGCATCCATAGTTTGAGATCTGCAAAGTTATAAAGGGGATATTAAATAAAACAGCTTAGTTGAGGTGTAAAACTTTTGTAAAATAGTAATGTTGACAAAACTCACGATTGAAGCCAGAGAGTTATCCTGTTCAATGAATATGCTTGAATAACAGCTAATTATGAGTCATGACATTATCTTGTACTGGCATCAAAGGACATCAAATACTGGACCTACTGGCATGAAGGGTATTTCAGATATCTCTCTATTATAAAAAAAAAATCTTGCAACGAGACTTTTTTTCCTGGTGACGAGATGTTATGTTTCACTTTCACGCCCCGCGAGATGGTCAAGTCACGTCATACTTGCAACCTTTGGAAGCCAGTCCTGTGAAACACATGCAAAGCAGGTTAGAGATAATGGAAGTAGGAAAATTCGAAAGTCTCAAAAAAAATGAGAATAAAGATTGCATTAGTAGAAAAAAACGGAAAATATTACTTGGTGAAATAACAGAACAGCGAAAAGAGATCGCAGAATGTTTGAGGATTTCTGGGGGACAAGAGAGACAAGGCAGTGAGACAAAATGACAAGTGCTGTACAGGCTTTTAAACATTCGAAGTGCTGCACAAAATGCAGATCACGCAGCGCAGCAGCAAGCCAGCAGCTGATCAAGCAAAGAGGAGGTAAAAAAAGTTTTTGTGTCCCATTTTATCACCGTTTAAGAGGGGTTTCGGAGGAGTGGCTGTCGAGCAAAGTGAGTAAGGGGCAAAGTCCCCTAGTTTGTCATATATACAAATATTGTCATTTATCCACAAATTACAAAAATGTTTTTCTTTTCATACTGTTTGTTCATAATAATCAAAGGAAATGTATATTCCTCTAATTTGTAATATTTATTATTATTGTTATGTTCTGGTGCTCCTTCTTCTTCTTTTGGCTGCTCCCGTTAGAGGTTGCCACAGTGGATCATCTTCTTTCATATCTTTGTCCTCTGCATCTTGTTCTGTGTACACCCATCACCTGCATGTCCTCTCTCACCACATCCATAAAACTTCTCTTAGGCCTTCCTCTTTTTCTCTTTCCTGGCAGCTCTGTCCTTAGCATCCTTCTCCCAATATACTCAGCATCTCTCCTCTGCACATGTCCAAACCAACGCAATCTCGCCTCTCTGACTTTGTCTCCCAACTGTCCAACTTGAGCTGACCCTCTAATGCACTCGTTCCTAATCCTATCCATCCTCGTCACACCCAGTGCAAATCTTAGCATCTTTAACTGCCACCTCCAGCTCTGTCTCCTGCTTTCTGGTCAGTGCCACCGTCTCCAACCCATATAACATAGCTAGTCACACTACCGTCCTGTAGGCCTTCCCTTTCACTCTTGCTGATACCCTTCTGTCATAAATTACTCCTGACACTCTTCTCCACCCGTTCCACTCTGCCTGCACTCTTTTTCACCTCTCTTCCACAATCCCCATTACTCTGTACTGTTGATCCTAAATATTTAAACTCATCAACTCTACTCCCTGCATCCTCACCATTCCACTGACCTCCCTCTCATTTACACACATGTATTCTGTCTTGTTCCTACTGACCTTCATTCCTCTCCTCTCTAGAGTATATCTCCACCTTTCCAGGGTCTCCTCAACCTGCTCCCTACTATCGCTACAGATCACAGTGCCATCAGCAAACATCATAGTCCACAGGAACTCCTGTCTAATCTCGTCTGTCAACCTGTCCATCACCATTGCAAATAAGAAAGGGCTCAGAGCCCTTGAATGCATCAGTCACTCCTACTGCAGACTTCACCACAGTCACACTTCTCTCGTACATAGCCTGTACAACTCTTATGTACTTCTCTGCCACTCTCGATTTCCTCATACAATACCACAGCTCCTCTCGAGACACCCTGTCATATGCTTTCTCCAGGTCCACAAAGATGCAATGCAAGTCCTTCTGGCCTTCTCTAAACTTTTCCATCAACATCCTTAGAGCAAAAATTGCATCTGTGGTGCTCTTTCTTGGCATGAAACCTAACTAATCATCACCTCATTTCTTAACATAGCTTCCACTACTCTTTCCCACAACTTCATGCTGTGGCTCATCAATTTTATTCCCCTGTAGTTAATGCAGTCCTGCACATCCCCCTTATTCTTAAAATATTGGCACCAGTACACTTGTTCTCCATTCCTCAGGCATCCTCTCACTTTCCAAGATTCCATTAAACAATCTGGTTAAAAACTCCACTGCCATCTCTCCTAAACACCTCCATGCTTCCATAGGTATGTCATCTGGACCAACGGCCTTTCCATTTTTCATCCTATTCATAGCTGTCCTTACTTCCTCTTTGCTAATCTGTTGCTCTTCCTGATTCACTATCTCCATATCATCTAACCTCTTTTCTCTCTCCTTCTCTTCATTCATCAGCCTCTCAAAGTACTCTTTCCATCTGCTCAACACACTCTCCTCACTTGTGAGTACGTTTCCATCTTTATCCTTTATAACCCTAACCTGCTGCACATCTTTCCCAGCTCAGTCCTCCTGTCTAGCCAATCAGTACAGGTCCTTTTCTCCCTCCTTAGTGTCCAACCTCTCATATAACTCATCATACGCCTTTTCTTTAGCCTTCGCCACCTCTCTCTTCACCTTGCGCCTTATCTCCTTGTACTCTTGTCTACTCTGTATACTCTTCTGTATTTCCTCATTCCACCACCAGGTTTCCTTTTCCTCCTTCCTCTTTCCAGATGTCACACCAAGCACCCTTCTTGCTGTCACCCTTACTACATCTACTGTAGTTTTCCCAGCTATCTGGTAACTTTTCAGTGCCACTTGAGGTGCATATGCACTAACAACATTAATCATCACACCTTCAATTTCCATCTTCATAATCATTACTCTGCCTGACATTCTTTTCACCTCCAAAACACTCTTGACATACTGTTTCTTCAGAATGACTCCTACCCCATTTCTCCTCCCATCCACACCATGACAGAACAATTTGAGTCCACCTTCAATCCACCTGGCCTTACTCCCCTTCCATTTAGTTTCTTGCACGCATAATATATCAACCTTCCTTCTTTCCATCATATCTGCTAACTCTCTCCCCTTACCAGTTATACTGCCAACATTCAAAGTTCCTACTCTCAGTTCCACTCTCTTTACTTTCCTCCTCTCCTCCTGCCTCCGGACATGTCTCCCCCCTCTTCTTCTTGTTCGGGCAACAGTAGCCCAATTTCCACCAGCACCCTGTTGGCTAACAGTACTGGTGGCGGTCGTTGTTAATCCGGAACTCAACCGATCCAGCATGGAAATTTGTATTGTTGTCAGCATATTGATTTGGCAAAATTTTACACCGGATGCCCTTCCTGACGTAACCCTCCCCATTTATCCGGGCTTGGAATCGGTACGAAGAAACACACTGGTTTGTGCATCCCCTGTGGCTGGGTTATGTTCTGGTGCTCCTAAAATAGCCAGAAACATATACAGTACATCTACATGGCAGTTTAAATGTTTATTTTGGTAGACGGTTCACTTAATACCAATAAGCTCATTCATTGCTTTTGTAAGGAAAGCCAAGTCTTGTGATGAAATAGATGAAAATATAAAACTGTGCAGGATTATTTTTTAATTGTGTTTTTAGTAGTTTCTCAGAAAAAATATCTTTCTGAATACAGTCTTTGTCAAGGCTTCACATATTGTCACATTGTAAATCAGTGTACTGTTTCTGATTGGCATCTGTAAGTTTGTGTTGCTGAGTTCTATGAAAATCAGCCCCTTGTACTGTGTGTGCTGTTTGTGGAGGTTCTACATTTTTGTTGGTGTCAGTTTATCCCTGTCTGCACCATCCACTGCCCTCGGGACCAAAACCTTTTAGATAGATAGATGGATTCTAATATCTTGCAACCAATTTCCAGCCTTCCTCTTGATTGTTGTCTTCCACCACCCCCGTGACCCTGTAGTTAGAATATAGCGGGTTTAATGATGGAGATATATATATATATATATATATATATATATATATATATCCTACAGTAGTCCATTATCCAGGACAGTCTTATCCACCTTCCTATCTCTGTGCTTAATCCTCAAAAGGGGTGGCTGGATAGTATTGGAGGCATTTGGAGAAATCAAAAAAAACATAATTCTCACTGTGTTGCCAGCTTTGTCCAGATTAAGCCTTGTAGAGCAGATAGATAATTGCATCATCCACTTCAATCTTTGTATGATAGGCAAACTGCAGTGGGTCCTGCTGTTCTTCTGCAGGAGTGCCACTGTTTTTAGGAGGAGTGGCATTTCCTTCTTTGGAATAAGAACAATGCAGGATGTTTTCTATAGCAGCGACACTTTCTGGAGCCTTAGGGACAGACTGAATGGGTGAAAGAGGATACCACAGAGTTGGTCAGCACAGGCCTTAAGAATTCAAAGACTTACACCATCTAGTGCCATGGCTTTTCCTGTGTGTAGCTTCTGCAGTTTTCTCCTTACTTGGTCTTCAGTTATGGACAGCCTGTAGTCATAGGTGGACTTGTCACTGGCTCTTCCAGTTTTAGTGGTAGAAGATATTCATGTAATAGAGATGGTGTGGGGAGACTGTTCATTGGAAGAAGGTGGAAGTGGGGAGGGGAAAATTTATTTTAAAAAATTGGTCCAGGGTGTTGGCTTTTCCCACATTGCCTTCTAGCACCTGAGCCCTCGATTACTGTCCAGTAATAATACCCTATCCTTTCCAGATATCTTTCATGTTGTTCTTAGTGATTTTGTTTTCTAGTTTATATTAGTAAGCTTTGTTTCCTTCTCTTGGCTTTTTCTACAACAGTTGTTTTGTATCCTTCAGAGTCTGTCTATCACCGTATTTGAGTGCTCTCTTTTTCTCATTCAGGAGACCTTTTAACTCTTTAGTAATCCAAAGCTTATTTTTGAAAGGGTACTACAGTATCAACACAAACGTTGATATAGTCTGTGATGCAATGATTGTATCCTTCAGAATCATCCCCATGTGACTTATTATTTTCCATTCTGTCATTGGGAAACGGTCATTCAGAGCCATTTCAGCCTCCAAGCTCTCCTTCCTCACGGTCTTTGTCACAACAGGTTACCATCTAATAACAGGCTTTTAGTTGGGAATAAGATGAATCAGATTTTGATCAGATCTACCCAGAGGCACAAGTAGTTCACATGTAAAGGCGTCTTTGACATTTGAATAGTTCTTCCAAAGTCACCACATAACTGCAGAATCAGAATGAGTCATTACCAAAGTGTTGGTGACAGAGTGAATCCTTTTCATTGCTTAAACCTCATTTGCAGAGAGAGAAATATAAACATTAGTAAGGATGATGGAATTTATCTCCCTGGGCAAGTAATGTGGACAAATTCTTACAGCCAGTATTTCAATGTCTGAATTAAAAACCATAGTTTAGACCATGGGTGGGCAAATTCAGTCCTGGAGGGCCGCAGTGGTTGCAGGTTTTTTTTCCAACCCAGTTGCTTAATTAAAAACCAACCATTGTCAGTTATTTAATTTCATGGCTTGCTAGTGATTTAACTCTGTCATGTCAAGTCATTCTCATATCCTAGATTTTTTTTTTCCTTTCTAAGGATATCATCCAAATGATTCGAAGTCTAAAGCAGACGAGTTATTCTCAGTGCTTCACTTTTTTCTCTTCACTTTCCTTCCAAGTATTTAATTAAAACCAATAGTGGATGATAAATACACACAGGACTAAATGGAAACAAGCTAAACGGAGAAATGCTGTTCTGTTTTGTCATTTGCATCTTATTGCTAATAAGGAGCAATTAAAAACCAAGATTACAGCTGTTTAAGACTAAAATAAGCAATAAGGGTTCAAAATCTTAATGAGCGAGACAACTAAAGTGAAGCAGAAGTGTTACTTGAGCAATAATTGCTTCTTATTAAGCAATTGGGTTGGAACAAAAACCTGCAGCCACTGTGGCCTTCCAGGACTGAATCTGCCCACCCCTGGTTTAGACTGTAATATGTGCCCTTTTAAACCATTCCTCATTCACATATAGATGACCAATCGCCTTACTGTCTTTTTGTATATACCAAAATCTTTGTTGTATGAACAAACTACTATAAACGCTTAAAAAAACTGTAAATCTGTCAGATGCTCATAAGCTCACTAAATGTTTATCAAGAGAAAAAGCTAACTTGCTTAACAAGTTTACAGGTAAAATAGACACATTTTTTGCTTTTAAGCTAGCAAGCCTATTGTTTACTAGCAGCAGTTTCAATCTTTTCTTTCTCTAACTGGATTTGTGAGGTGCTGTACTTGACAAAAGCTTGCTCGCCATCCAGACTCAGACAAGTAGTGTCCCTTTTAATTAAAGAACAAAATAAAATGGCCTGAATTCATCAAAGTATCACTTCTTGCCATTTGTCTATTTGTCTAATTCTACAGGTGGCCGGTGGGGTGTTATATCCACTCAAAAGGCCCAATGGTGCACTAATATACACAATTTATATAGAAAAGCGGGTGAATGCTGGACTGTCTGTCTTGGAATTGCGCACAGACATATTGGTCTTATAAATAAGAGTTGTTAATATGGTTTGATCTGTCCGTATGGTTACATTAACTATGGGAAATGCTGGTGCTAGTGTGTCATTGCCTCCACCACCACTTGGTGTAAAAATGTTTTCCATCCAAACAGATCTTAAAAATTACAGAGGTCCTCCTGTGATCCTATTGCACAGCCCAAATTATTATAAAGGGAAATTTTAAACAAAGGTGGCAGAGGCCCTGTGTCCTTGATTCCTGCTGCATAATTTTGCAACTCTGTTGAATGGCAGATTGCCATATTTCATTTTTGTTAAAAATGGAAAAAGAAATAATTTCTCAAGGAGCAAATTTGGCATAATTATAAAATAGTGATTTAAAAAATATTCACTATTCTTGCAATAGGTAAGTGTGTTACCAAACAAATGTGTGGGAAATTGAAGAGATCCTACTCTGCTGGGCCCTTGAGCAAGACCCTTAACCTATAATTGCTCCAGTGGCACTGTACAATGGCTGACCCTGCGCTCTGACCCCAAGGGGTATGCGAAAACTAACAAATTCCTAATAAAAGAAGTTGTATAAGGCGAAATAAAGAACAAAAAAATTAGAATTTTCCTGAATTACTAACTTTGTGCAGGATGCACACAGTCCTGTGGCATTCTTTAAGACCTGTTAATAAATATTTTGCTTGTCTTTACAGTATTTGTTATGTTAAAGAGTCAGGAAGCAGGGCAAGCCAGTTCTGTAACCTCAGTTTCATTAATAAGGACACTGCCATCTGGGTCTTTCTTGCTTTCTTAGCTATTTCACCAGTGACTGGCTGCAAGAAGTATCCAGGGGTGTATGTGTTAGGAGCTGCAGAGGAGCAACAAAGAGACTTTCAAAGGCATGCTCTTTCTGTCATTTTTTTCATCCTTAAGAGAACTGACCACAAATAAGGTGACCAGAAAGAATAGTGTGTAGCTACCAGAAATTACACAGATAGCTTTATCAGGTGTTATAGTTTGGTTTGTAACCATGGCTCAAATTGTACTCCCCTTCCTTATAATTTGGGGATATCCTCAATGATACATAATTAAATGATAAACTTAACTTCTGCCTTTACTTTTACTTTTGCTAATTGCCCAATGTTGTTGATGTAAAAGGGAAAGGGGACTGAAGTGGTAAACTACAGTACCTGACAGTATGGTAAGTGTATGGAATTTCAGACATTTTATTAAAGTCCATATTTAAAAATAGTTTAAAAGGGGACAAGACAAAGCAATAGCAGTTCTGTATCTGTAGTGATCATTTTGATACCTGCTATTTAAAAATGTTTGAGATTCTTCCTGATGTCTGGCAATGGCATGTTTCTTATTTTCTTTAATGCTGTATTGTAGTCTTAGCTCTACAAAGTGTATTTTTTTTTAATTAGTGCTATATTAGGTTGCCATTGATTGATAAATCATTACAGCAAGCAAAAAATACTTAGTTTTTGTGTGTATTTCACCTCCTCTACCAATAGTACTACTGCCTCATCAGACTCTAGGCTGTCATATTTGGGAATAGAACTGTGTGTGGATCT